>NC_084579.2:24850532-24980532 GCF_033978685.3 Nerophis lumbriciformis
GTAAATTGAGAGCGTTGCCTCTAGGCTCAGCCCCTTCTTCAACACAAAGGGTCGATACAGCGTCCGCATTACTGAAGACGCCGCACCGAGCTGTCGATCTCACGATCCACTCTTCCCTCACTCTCGTGAACAAGACTCCGAGATACTTGAACTTCTCCACTTTGGGCAAGATCTCCTCCTCAACCCGGAGATGGCACTCCACCCTTTTTTGGGCGAGGATCATGGACTCTGACTTGGAGGTGCTGATTCCCATCCCAGTCGCTTCGAACCGATCCAGTGAGAGCTGAAGATCCTGGCCATCAGGACCACATCATCTGCAAAAAGCAGAGACCTAATCCTGCAGCCACCAAACTGGATCCCCTCAACGCCCTGACTGCGCCTAGAAATTCTGTCCATAAAAGTTATGAACAGAATCAATGACAAAGGGCAGCCTTGGAGGAGTCCAACCCTCATTGGAAACGGGTCCGACTTACTGCCGGCAATGCGGACCAAGGTCTGACACTGATCATACAGGGAGGGGACCGCCACAATCAGACTATCCGATTCCCCATACTTCCCGGGGGACACGGTCGAATGCCTTCTCCAAGTCCTCAAAGCACATGTAAACTGGTTGGGTCTATATTTTTTTAAAAGGAGTAGCATTAGCAAAATGAGGATGCACAGTAACTTGCACACGCCCATTGTTGGCAAAGAGGTTCTCCACCCACTAAATAAAAGCACTCTGTTTAATTGACAGCCATCAATGATTTGCTGAGGTGGTGAGAAGCATCCTAAAAGGGAAAAGTTCCTCATTCAAGCATTCCCCTGACTCACTGACATGAATAAATTAGTGTGTCGAATCACCATTTCTTCAACAAACGGCAACAAACTCACTCCTCGTGTTTTCTTGCTGGTGACCCATGGCGGAATGACATTCAAACAGGCAATCCTGTACAATAATGAACAATATATTTTTATTCTTGGTCATCCTCCTGAAAAAACAGGAACAGAACTCTTTCGCTCTTAAATGCCGTAAAGGTCCCCTCCAATGCTAAAAACATTGGCACTTATTTCATAGTTCTGGACCTAAAAATTATGTCTACAGGAAAAGTTACCGCCAAATTGGATACAGTCGTGATTTTAGGCGTGTTTTCTAATTTCAGCACATTTTGGAATGCCCAATATTAGCTTCAAAATAAAGACTGGATGCAATTTCATATTGTGCAGTGTGTGTTTTGGTAGCAATTTCACCCTATATCACGCTATTGTTGTGCAGAATTTGAAGAAATACTCAAATATGTCTGCCAGACGCATTGTTGCAGGTTGTAGCAATACAACTAAAGACGAGGTCAGCCTGCATACATTTCCAAATTATGGGAATAAGAGGAAAGTATGGACCCCCAGGCTCCATCTACAGTATCCATCGATCTTCTTCCGCTTATCCAGGGTATGGTTGTGGGGACTACATTCTAAGCAGAGAAGCCCAGACTTCCCTCTCCTCTTACCTCATCCAGGCCAGCTGAGAGACAGAGTCTCTCCAACATGTCCTGGGTCTTCCCCGTGGCCTCCTACCTGTCAGACGTGCCCCGATGTAAAGTAGCAGCAACTCAACTCCGAACCCATCCCGAATGAAAGAGCTTTTCTCCCTATCTCTAAAGGAGACATGGGACAGTAAGTCCAACGACACAACAACAAAAAATTGATCGAACCTTAATGCTTGAACATGGTGTTTGAAATTGACTATCTGTGACACGCACAATAGTCCAATAACAAAACACTAGTCAGGTTTAGATCCTCTTGTCTAACGCGTTAAACTCCAATGTACAGGTTCTGAGTCGGAGGGCAACAAGTATTGCCACCCCTGCCCGTCCCCTCGCTGGTTACATCGCCAGAGTGGAAGAGGGAATAGCCCCTGTCAAAAAGACTGCTTCCAGAGCCTTTGTTGTGCGTCAAGGTGAGTCTGACTATAACCAGCCTGAACTTCTTCACCTTGCGCACAAGCTCACGCTCCTTCCAACCCAGAGAAGTGACGTTACACAGAAATAGCTTATGTTGCTGAAGATCAGACCGCCAAAGGCCCTGCCTTCGGCTGCCACCCAGCTCACGTTGCATCCGACTCCTATGGCCCCTCCCATGAGTGGTGAGCCCATTGAAAGGGGGACCCATATTGCCTCTTCGAGCCTGCGAGTCATGTCTGGCTCCAGAGGGGTGGGTGTCCATGTTTTTTTTTTACTTCATAGGGGTCTTTTGAGCTGCTCTTTGTGTGGACCCTCACCTAGGACCCGTTTCTCTTGGGAAACCTACTAGGGGCATAGAAGTCTCTGACAACTTAGCACCTAGGATCACTGACTATGTTTCCATGCACTAAATTAGTCTGATTTCTCAAATAATTCAGCTCAAAAGCAGCATTCTACAACCCATGGAAACACCTTAATCTGATTGTGTTTAGTTTTTAAAAAGTCGGACTAACACAGCTAGATCATGCGATTAAAAACCAGATCGATCGAGTGGGTGTGTGCTGCCGCAGAGGACCCTTGGTGTCGTGTATGCGCCAGTCTCAACGCGCGAAAGTGGATCCCGCTCAAATAAAACATTGACAATAACTGGTATGAAGAGTAAGCTGTTTATTTGCTTCACAAATTAAAAGATCGAAATATTTCGAAATGCATCGATGGGAGAAAAAAAGAAACTGAGATGTATTTAAAAATGTAGCTCCATAGAGAATGCCGGCTTCATTCGGACTCCCGAACAAATATGAGTAAGACGGAAATGAGGCATGGATTTTAAAGGCAAAAAAGAAATCGTACACAAATCTCTTCACGCTGCATTTGCGCACTCCAAACTGATGAACAATAACATATTTTGCACAACCGGAAATCTTGTACAGAACAACAGCAACGCTCGTTTGAAGCGGTATCGGGACACAAACTGTCTTTTCCTTTGGCCTAGAATTCCTTCCATCAATCCACAGAGCTTTTTAAATGACCTTCGAGACATTCAAAAGTTTTCTTTCAGGTCTCCATCTGAAAAATCATTTTAAAACAACACTCTCCCGCCAGTCATTGTTTTGGACCTGCATCCAGCAATTAGGAGACCTTCATGGCAGTAGTGTCATGTTCGTGACACAATCTAAGATCATTTCTTGATGCTGTCTGCTATTTAACATCAGCATAACCATCAAATACGTAATATTTGTAAGCTGTGGCAATATTACAGCGGACATCAGTTACAACAAGAACTGGGCTGTTTACTTGTAAAGAGCCGCAAAGATTGCTTGTTTTAGTGTGACGTCATAGGTCAGTCGGAAAAGCAATACATCTATCCTTGCTAAAAGGAAATAAGCGCCCCCCAGCGTACAGGAGGCACATGGCGTATGACCAATAGTTGCATTAGAGAGTGTGCATGGACACTGCGACTTCACATATAGGTGTGAAAATAAAAAAAATAAAAAAAATATTGAGAAATAACTAGGGATGTCCGATAGTGGCTTTTTGCCGATATTCCGATATTGTCCAACTCTTTAATTACCGATACCGATATCAACCGATACCGATATCAACCGATATATGCAGTCGTGGAATTAACACATTATTATGCCTAATTTGGACAACCAGGTATGGTAAAGATAAGGTACTTTTTAAAAAAAATTATAAAATAAGATAAATAAATTAAAAACATTAAAAACTAAACAATATAAAAACAGTTACATAGAAACTAGTAATTAATGAAAATTAGTTAAATTAACTGTTAAAGGTTAGTACTATTAGTGGACCAGCAGCACGCACAATCATGTGTGCTTACGGACTGTATCCCTTGCAGACTGTATTGATATATATTGATAAAAAATGTAGGAACCAGAATATTAACAACGGAAAGAAGTGTGTATCTTGTGTTTTTTATGTTGATTTAATAATAATTAAAAAAAACGAAAAAAAAAAAAAACTATACTGATAATAAAAAAAAAAACATACCGATAATTTCATGGACTCATGGTTCTCGCCCGGAAAAGGGTGGAGTGCCATCTCCGGGTTGGGGAGGAGATCTTGCCCCAAGTGGAGGAGTTCAAGTACCTCGGAGTCTTGTTCACGACTGAGGGAAGAGTGGATCGTGAGATCGACAGGCGGATCGGTGCGGCGTCTTCAGTAATGCGGACGCTGTATCTATCCGTTGTGGTGAAGAAGGAACTGAGCCGGAAGGCAAAGCTCTCAATTTACCGGTCGATCTACGTTCCCATCCTCACCTATGGTCATGAGCTTTGGGTTATGACCGAAAGGACAAGATCACGGGTACAAGCGGCCGAAATGAGTTTCCTCCGCCGGGTGGCGGGGCTCTCCCTTAGAGATAGGGTAAGAAGCTCTGTCATCCGGGGGGAGCTCAAAGTAAAGCCGCTGCTCCTCCACATCGAGAGGAGCCAGATGAGGTGGTTCGGGCATCTGGTCAGGATGCCACCCGAGCGCCTCCCTAGGGAGGTGTTTAGGGCACGTCCGACCGGTAGGAGGCCACGGGGAAGACCCAGGACACGTTGGGAAGACTATGTCTCCCGGCTGGCCTGGGAACGCCTCGGGATCCCCCGGGAGGATCTGGACGAAGTGGCTGGGGAGAGGGAAGTCTGGGCTTCCCTGCTTAGGCTGCTGCCCCCGCGACCCGACCTCGGATAAGCGGAAGAAGAAGATGGTATGGCACCGATAATTTCCGATATTACAAACCCCGTTTCCATACGAGTTGGGAAATTGTGTTATATGTAAATATAAACGGAATACAATGATTTGCAAATCCGTTTCAACCCATATTCAGTTGAATGCACTACAAAGACAAGATATTTGATGTTCAAACTCATAAACTTTATTTATTTTTTGCAAATAGTAATTAACTTAGAATTTCATGGCTGCAATATGTGCCAAAGTAGTTGGGAAAGGGCATGTTCACCACTGTGTTACATGGCCTTTCCTTTTAACAACACTCAGTAAACGTTTGGGAACTGAGGAGACACATTTTTCAAGCGTCTCAGGTGGAATTCTTTCCCATTCTTGCTTGATGTACAGCTTAAGTTGTTTAACAGTCCGGGGGTCTCCGTTGTGGTATTTTAGGCTTCTTAATGCACCACACATTTTCAATGGGAGACAGGTCTGGACTACAGGCAGGCCAGTCTAGTACCTGCACTCTTTTACTATGAAGCCACGTTGATGTAACACGTGGCTTGGCATTGTCTTGCTGAAATAAGCGGGGGCGTCCATGGTAATGTTGCTTGGATGGCAACATATGTTGCTCCAAAACCTGTATGTACCTTTCAGCATTAATGGCGCCTTCACAGATGTGTAAGTTACCCATGTCTTGGGCACTAATACACCCCCATATCATCACAGATGCTGGTTTTTCAACTTTGCGCCTATATCAATCCGGATGGTTCTTTTCGTCTTTGGTCCTGAGGACACGACGTTCACAGTTTCCAAAAACAATTTGAAATGTGGACTCGTCAGACCACAGAACACTTTTCCACTTTGTATCAGTCCATCTTAGATGAGCTCAGGCCCAGCAAAGCCGACGGCATTTCTGGGTGTTGTTGATAAACGGTTTTTGCCTTGCATAGGAGAGTTTTAACTTGCACTTACAGATGTAGCGACCAACTGTAGTTACTGACAGTGGGTTTCTGAAGTGTTCCTAAGCCCATGTGGTGATATCCTTTACACACTGATGTCGCTTGTTGATGCAGTACAGCCTGAGAGATCGAAGGTCACGGGCTTAGCTGCTTACGTGCAGTGATTTCTCCAGTATCTCTGAACCCTTTGATGACATTACGGACCGTAGATGGTGAAATCCCTGAATTCCTTGCAATAGCTGGTTGAGAAAGGTTTTTCCTAAACTGTTCAACAATTTGCTCACACATTTGTTGACCAAGTGGTGACCTTAGCCCCATCCTTGTTTGTGAATGACTGAGCATTTCATGGAAGCTGCTTTTATACCCAATAATGGCACCCACCTGTTCCCAATTAGCCTGCACACCTGTGGGATGTTCCAAATAAGTGTTTGATGAGCACTCCTCAACTTTATCAGTATTTATTGCCACCTTTCCCAACTTCTTTGTCACGTGTTGCAGGCATCAAATTCTAAAGTTAATGGTTATTTGTAAAAAAAAAAAAGTGTATCAGTTTGAACATCAAATATGTTGTCTTTGTAACATATGCAACTGAATATGGGTTGAAACGGATTTGCAAATCATTGTATTCCGTTTATATTTACATCTAACACAACTTCCCAACTCATATTGAAACGGGGTTTGTACGCATTTATCGACTTCTCTAGAAATAACACTAATTTAGTGCACGGAAAGTAGTCATTGAGACACGCTAACTCTCCTATCGCGGTAATTTGGTGTCTCAAGCCAAATGTGATCCTGAAAATTAAGAGAAAGATTAAGTCAGAAACACAGAGAAAGAAGAGCAGACGTGCTCAAAAACAAGAGAAAAAGCTGATGAACCGCTTGTATTTTATTTTGCGTCCTCTTCTACGGAGGTTTTCATAAAGATGCTTGAGGAAATGCTGAAAGAATATAAGGAAAAAGAGGCTATGGTGTCTATGGAAGAGCAGTGAAGTCCAGAGATGGCGATTCTTTTATGTATTTTTTGCTTACAAGGTTAACCATATCAGTTTCAAAGTAATCGTGGACCATGTGATCAAGTGATCCGAAAATAATAATTGTGTATTCCTTAATCCACACTGTCCATGCAGGTAAATGGACTCCAGTACAGGAGATGACGTCACACCAAGAGGGGGTGGCACATTGAGTCTGGCGATGGCAAGTGGAAGTTCCAAGTACCGTACAGTTATTCAAAAACAAATTGCTGTTATGGATATGGATGTATACCAAGCACCGGTATTTTTTAGTACCCTTTCGTAATTGGGTCGGTCCTCCAGGACCGTGAAGGTTCTGGACTAATAATACTGCTATCAGTATTTTTTTAATCCAGCTAACCGTCGTAATTATGACACACTGTCGCTGCATAAACATTACAAATCAGCTTGTAATAATTACAAATAAGAAGCAACACCACAAAAAAGTTTGTAACACAGTGGTGTGGCATCAGGGCTAGCAAGGCCTTCTCTGCTAGCCGAACATAACCAGAAATCATGATCATAATTAAAGATAAAATAATGTTTATTTACTTTCCTTAAATATCTAAAAGTATTGATGCTGCTGGTTAGCGCCTTGCATGGCAGCTCCCGCCTTCAGTGTGTGAATGTGTGTGTGAATGGGTGAATGTGGAAGTACTGTCAAAGCGCTTTGAGTACCTTGAAGGTAGAAAAGCGCTATACAAGTATAACCCATTTATCATTTATCATTTATATTCTTTTCATGTCATATTATGCGCGTTCCAGTGCTGTTGTTTTTAGTTGTAGTTTGTATCCAATCAGAATTCAGCTAGCTTATGTTGCCGGGCTGTACGAAATCTGCCGGAGGCCTTCAGAATCAACAATGCGGGCGTCCGTGCTCTGTAAGTGAACGGGCACAGGTGATAGACAGTTGCGAAAGCCAATCAGATCACGAGTTGTTGTCAGTAAGACCTTCTAGATGGCCTCACATTGAACGTGACATTTACACATCCTGTGATTGGATACTCATCGGGGAAGTTAGTGGATGAATTTGCGAACACATAGACACAGAGTTGAGAAACCGTTGCGAGAGCCAATCAGATCACACATTGTTGACAGTAGCCTATCTAAGTAGCCTGATGTTATTGAGACTGTGATTGGATACTCACTTGTCACTCCAAAGTGAGTATCCTTTCACAAGTTTCAAATTAGCAGGAAGCGGGAAGTGTTGCGCCGTAGCCAGACCAGGATAGCAGAGAAGGAGAACAACACGTTGATTAGGTGGCAGATATATTGTAGTGTCCTGGAAGAGTTGGTGCTGCAGGGAATTTTGGGAATTTGTTCTGTTGTGTTTATGTTGACTCCCGAAATGTTTTTGTCATAGTTGTTTAGTGTGGTTCCACTATATGGCACATGTTTATGACAGTGTTCGCGTTGTTCATACGGCCACCTTTAGTGTGACATGTATGGCTGTTGACCAAGTATGACTTCATTCCCCTGCATGTTTAAAGTTAACAGGATCATTAAAAATGGCAATGATTGAGCAGTGTGAACATTTTTCTTGACATCTTCAACTAAAGACCATTATTAACCCATCAAACGCTACAATATATTTGCAAGGCCATGTTCCAAAAGGATATATAAAGAAAAACTACATCTTGTGAGATGGTGTCGACCAACCCCGGAGGCTAGCTCAGCTGTTCTGACGATCAAATGTGGAAATGCTTGCCATTTCCACTCGGATCAGTCGACGACGAGGGGTACCACTGGCTTATACGACGTCGAATAGTGAGTTCAAATATTTTATTTTAGCACTTTTAATATGTTTTTTGCAATTTCAATTTTGACAGTACCACATAAGATATGTTTTAATTGCTAATTAGGGACCGCAATGTCCCTTTGGGACAGAGGACCCTATTGTATTTCGTGTGTTTTATTATTATTATTCCGCCGCCACTTTGAGCTGTAATTTGACCCCCTTAACATGCTTCAAAAGTCACCATATTTGACACACACATCAGGACTGGCAAAAATTGCCATCTAATCAAAAAACCAAACCCCAAAACTCAAAATTGCGCTCTAGCGCCCCCTAGGAAAAAACACAGACAAAACTGCTTGTAACTTCCGGTAGGAATGTCGTTGAGACATGAAACAAAAACCTCTATGTAGGTCTGACTTAGACCTAGATTTCATACATTGACACCATTCATCAAAAATCAACAAAAAGTTGGCAATTCCCCCTTCAAAACAAAATTTTTGTACAAACAGTCACTTTTGCCTCTTTGAGCTGTAATTAGACCCCCTTAACATGCTTCAAAACTCCCCAAACTGGACACACCATCAGGACTGGCAAAAATTGTGATCTATTAAAAAACCCCAACCCCAAAATTCAAAATTGCGCTCTAGCGCCCCCTGGGGAAGAAAACACAGACACAACTGCTCCTTGGAAGAAAACTCAGACAAAACTGTCTGTAACTTCCAGTAGTAATATCTTAGAGACATGAAACAAAAACCTCTGTGTAGGTCTCACTTAGACCTACATTTCATATATTGACAACCCCCAGCAAAAATCAACAGGAAGTTTGCAATTCCCCCTTCAAAACAAAAGTTTTGTAAAAACTTTTTTCAAACATTATCTCCTCTGAGCGCGCTTGTCGTGTCAGTTTCAAACTAGCACAGGAGAGAGATTGAACCCTTTTGATTAAAAGTTGACCAACAAGTTTTAATTACTGCTCCGGTTTGGATTTTATGTGCCGTCAAAGTCGGTCCCGTCCATCGCTGCTTGCAGCTTTAATGCTAATTGCTTTTTAAATGCGCCAGAAAATAACCCGTTTTATATACTGTTGGTGGTGATTCAATGCGCAGTAGTGCGTACATGTGTTTCTGTATAGTATTTTTCCAGCTAATGGTCATGTGGTGACATCAATTATGGTATTTTGAGAGGTAATTATTTAAGTCGGACATCACTGAAGGCCTAGGTGGGAAATGCACGGCTCGCCACTGTAACACCACAATTTATCCTCAAAATTCCCTGTTACACACGCTAATAGGAGTTATACAGTTTCAAGTGAACGCCGCTTAACTCATGACTGCTGCTACCACGCTTCATCAACCTTCCTCATAGCCATCTAGTAATCCACAGGCCAAAATTAATCCACACAAATAAGTGAAAATTTAAATCATACAATAATCCATAAGGTTGCTTTGAAGCAAGCCGTTTGCTTAAATGTGTTTCAGTTCCTTCTGTCTCTTGACTCTCCAACTGGACGATTGAGCATTACCCATATTTCCATCCATCTTCTACCGCTTGTCCGTCTAGGTGTCGCAAGCATTACTTTTTTTTTTTTATTGCTCACACTACACACACACACGCATGGTCAGTAGCTGTCAACACTCAATATAGCCCGCGCTCTGTCACTCATATACGTCAGTGTGCAACATAAACACTAAACTATTTCTATTGTTACAAAATGCACACCCACCTAACATGCTAATTGTTTGTACGGATTGATATGATATATTTGATACATCATGTAAAAGGTCTGTCCTCTGCAAATGAATTCTGTCCATAAATAATATTTCCAGCTGAGTGTGATTGTAATGAATAGATACACAGTGATGGACCTGTGTGGTGTTTACAAGACGATGATGATGATGATGACATAACAACTGCATTAGCAAATATAGTTGATTTGTTTAAGACTTAAAAAGTAGATGTGGATAAAAGACTTCTCTGCTGTGAGATGTTACATCGTGTTGTGGAGGTGTACAACCTCTTGTGCTAATAAAAAACGTTTTTTTTTTCCCACATCTTTATTTACACCAATTTCATAAAGTACCGATAAGAGTAATATCAAAAAGGGTATCGTATCGATAAAATCTTAACGATAAACATCCCCAGTTATGGGAACTGACTGCCAGATTCATGCTGCAGAGCAAAAAATACATGAACAAACTGGTTAGTGAGTTTTTTAACTCGGGCAGGCATCATTAGCAATCTTTGAAAACAGTTTGTCATTCCGAATGGTCATAAAAATGCAAAAAGATGAAGTAAAAAATAACTTTACTTAGAGAGATGTGTAGTGTATAGAAAAGCGGAAGTAGAGATGAATTTCATTCATTCAGGTCCAAAAAGAAGTTAACCCAACTTTATTAAAACTTTTTTTTTAAATGACGTCTTCCTTAAAAATTCCTTACTGTCACCTTAAAAACTGTTCCGGAATCCAGCTTATGCTGGTTGATTTGGATGTGATTGATTGAATAATTAAATTAATAAGTAAGTGTTTATTGCCACATGCACAGTAAAGAAAACATGTTCCTATGTATACTGAAAAGTACAAATACAGGCATTTGTTGTCATTTTAGTTTCATTTTATTCCAATTATGCGTGATGTCACTAAAGTGCATCAAGATCAAATGTTGAGGCTGTATGCTCTATCGGCAAATTTTTAAAAAGCTGCCTAATTTAGCATCTGCTTCACAGCAGAATTTTTTTATATATATATATATAAAAAATGTACATTTGGGCAATCAGGGTGTGACAGACATGGATCGAGGTTGAGGCCTCTTATTTTTATTGTCAACTTGTTGTTGTTTTAGCTATATTGTACTGAGAAGCCAGGTCAGAGGAAGTATCTATAATTTTCTTCACAATAGCTTCCATTTACTGCTCTATGGTTATCATCACATATTCCCTTTACCCCAAAAAGCTAAGAAAAAAGCACATTTGTGGAGGTAATCGTTAAGATGCTCACTGAGCTGAAGTCTCTTAAATGTCTCTAAAATCTTGCTCAAAAATACTTTCCTGCAATTCTGAGGAAAATATTAACAATAATAATGGATTACATTAGGGATGTCCGATAATGGCTTTTTGCCGATATCCGATATTCCGATATTGTCCAACTCTTTAATTACCGATACCGATATCCACCGTAACCGATATCAACCGATACCGATATCAATCGATATATACAGTTGTGGAATTAACACATTATTATGCCTAATTTGGACAACCAGGTATGGTGAAGATAAGGTACTTTAAAAAAAAATTAATAAAATAAAATAAGATAAATAAATTAAAAACATTTTCTTGAATAAAAAAGAAAGTAAAACAATATAAAAACAGTTACCGTATTTTTCGGAGTATAAGTCGCACCGGAGTATAAGTCGCACCTGCCGAAAATGCATAATAAAAAAGGAAAACAACATATATAAGTCGCACTGGAGCCCGGACAAACTATGAAAAAAACTGCGACTTACAGTCCGAAAAATACGGTACATAGAAACTAGTAATTAATGAAAATTTGTAAAATTAACTGTTAAAGGTTAGTACTATTAGTGGACCAGCAGCACGCACAATCATGTGTGCTTACGGACTGTATCCCTTGGAGACTGTATTGATATATATTGATATATAATGTAGGAACCAGAATATTAATAACAGAAAGAAACAACCCTTTTGTGTGAATGAGTGTAAATGGGGGAGGGAGGTTTTTTGGGTTGGTGCACTAATTGCAATTGTATCTTGTGTTTTTTATGTTGATTTAATAGAAGAAAAAAAAACAACAACAAAAAAAAAAAACGATACCGATAATAAAAAAAACGATACCGATAATTTCCGATATTACATTTTAACGCATTTATCGGCCGATATTATCGGACATCTCTAGATTAGATTTATATAGCGCTTTTCTAGACACTCAAAGCGCTTCCCAGAGAAGTGAGAACCCATCATTCATTCACACCTGGTGGTGGTAAGCTACATTTGTAGCCACAGCTGCCCTGGGGTAGACTGACGGAAGTGTGGCTGCCAGTTTGCGCCTACGGCCCCTCCGACCACCACCTATCATTCATCATTCATTCACCAGTGTGAGCGGCACTGGGGGCAACGGTGAAGTGTCCTGCCCAAAGACACAATGGCAGCGATTAGTAAGAGGCGGAGAGCTAATATATATATATATATATATATACAGTCGTGATCAAAAGTTTACATACACTTGTAAAAAACATAATGTCGTGGCTGTCTTGAGTTTCCAATTATCTCTACAACTCTTTTTTTTTTGTGATAGAGTGATTGGAGCACATACTTGTTGGTCACCAAAAACATTCATGAAGTTTGGTTCTTTTATGAATTTATTATGGGTCTACTGAAAATGAGACCAAATATGCTGGGTCAAAAGTATACATACAGCAATGTTAATGTTTGGTTACATGTCCCTTGGCAAGTTTCACTGCAATAAGGCGCTTTTGGTAGCCATCCACAAGCTTCTGGCAAGCTTCTGGTTGAGTTTTTGACCACTCTTCTTGACAAAATTGGTGCGAGCAGGGGCGTGTTTAGGCGCGCTGCCAATGGAGGTGCCGGAGAAAAGCGGGTTCGAGCCTGAGCCTTGACACAGAGGCCTGGGAGTTTGAGGGTTCTGCGCAGTATCTTGGCTGTTCCTAGGACTGTGCTCTTCTGGACTGAGGCTTCAGATGTTGTTCCTGGGATCTGTTGGAGCCAGTTTGGGGGTTACTGCTTCACATCCGTTCGAGCTGCTCTTTCAACCCTTGGTACTTTTCAAGTTTTTAGTGTTCCTTCTTCCATTTTTTCGATGTATTCTCGAATTTTCAATGTTTCATCCTGGACTGTGGCCTTGACGCCCACTGGCCCTCGGCCTCCCTCTTTCCGCTTAGTGTATAGCCTCGGGGTGCTGGACTTGGGGTGGAATCCTCCGTGGACTACTCAGTGGCCTAGTGGTTAGAGTGTCCGCCCTGAGATCGGTAGGTTGTGAGTTCAAACCGCGGCCGAGTCATACCAAAGACTAAAAAAATGGGACCCAGTACCTCCCTGCTTGGCACTCAGCATCAAGGGTTGGAATTGGGGGTAAATCACCAAAAATGATTCCCGGGCACGGCCTCCGCTGCTGCTCACTGCTCCCCTCACCTCCCAGGGGGTGACCAAGGCGATGGGTCAAATGCAGAGGACAAATTTCACCACACCTAGTGTGTGTGTGACAATCATTGGTACTTTAACTTTAACTTAACTTTAGCATGGTGAGGAGCTTTCTTGTCTTGATATCTGTGGCTTATATCTCCTCCTTTGGCCAGCGTATGATACCAGCGGGGTATCTGATGGCTGGTAGTGCGTACATGTTGATGGTGCGGATTTTGTTCTTACCATTCAGCTGACTTTTCAGGACCTGCCTTACTTTCTGGAGGTATTTGGCTGTGGTTGACTTCCTTGTGGCCACTTTATGGTTTCCATTAGCCTGTGGGATGCCAAGGTACTTGTAGCTGTCTTGGATATCACCTATGTTTCCTTCTGGTAGGTCAATCCCCTCAGTCCTGATTATCTTGCCTCTCTTTGTGACCATGCGGCCACACTTGTCCAATCCAAAAGACATCCCTATGTCATTGCTGTAGATCCTGGTGGTGTGGATCAGTGAATCTATTTCTCGCTCTCTCCTGGCATACAGCTTGATGTCATCCATGTAGAGCAGGTGGCTGATTGTTGCCCCACTACGAAATCAGTACCCGTAGCCACTCTTCGTAATGATCTGACTGAGGGGGTTCAGGCCTATGCAGAACAGCAGTGGTGATAGCGCATCTCCTTGGTATATGCCGTACTTGATGTTGAATTGGGCAATTGGCTTTGAATTGGCCTCTAGAGTTGTTGTCCACATTTCCATCGAGTTCTGGATGAAGGCCCTTAGGTTCCTGTTGATCTTATACAGTTCCAGACATTCCAGTATCCATGTGTGCGGCATTGAGTCATAGGCTTTCTTGTAGTCAATCCAGGCAGTGCACAGGTTGGTCTGTCTCTTCTTACAGTCTCGGGCAACTGTTTTATCAACCAGTAGCTGGTGCTTGGCTCCTCTGGTATTACTGCCAATTCCTTTCTGTGCCTCACTCATGTATTGAGCCACTTGCTTACTCATGTTTGCCGCAATGATGCCTGACAGGGCCTTCCATATTGTGCATTCTGCTAGGCATTCATGGAGTGCAGTTAGCTTCTTCAGCCAGTACGTATGGATCATATTGGGGCCTGGTACTATCCAGCTATTCATCTTTGACACTCTTTCTTGGATGTCTGCCATTGAGATGGTTACTGACTCTTGTTCTGGGAGGTTGCTGTGGTCAGTTCTCAGGTCTACTAACTTGGTGCTGTGTGATACCTCTCTTTCCCATATGTCTTTCCAGTATTTTTCCACCTCAGTTCTTGGTGGTTCTGACTGGTTGTTGTTTCCCTGCCACTGAGAGTACACTTTGGCTGGTTAAGTGGAGAAGGCATGTTACATTTTAAAATGGTGTTGTTTTGGAGGGGCCAAGCACCAATTAAGTGGACTTCAATTCAATTGAATGTGAGCTGTTGATTTCATTTGTTGTGAATTAAGCGCTTTTGTGATGATCCATTGCCCGGATCATGTTTTGTTTTAGTTTAAGACTCCCTTAGTTCTGTTTCAGCACCCCTGGGTTTGTGTTTCTTTGTTGCCATGGGTGCTGATTATTTTCACCTGCTCTTATTAGTGATAGGGACGCTCACCTGCTCCCAGGCACTAATCAGAGAGCTATTTATTACTGCCTTTTGCCACACTCGGTATGGCTGTTTTGTTTGCTTCATGCAACAAGTTACGTTTGGTTATTCCTGTGATTCTTGATTCTTGTTACTGTGCTAAGCTTCCAGTGACATGCGGTGAGGTTCATGGCCGGTGAGACATCACAGTCAGATTTACAAACATATGAACCCTAAAGAGTATCTTATTCAACATTTGATTGGCAGCAATTAACTGGTTATGTTTAAAAGCTCATACGAGCATTCTTCCCTGCTCGGCACTCAGCATCAGGGGTTGGAATTGGGGGTTAAATCACCAAAAATAATTCCCGGGCGTGGCGGCGCTGCTGCCCACTGCTCCCCTCACCTCCCAGGGGGTGAACAAGGGGATGGGTCAAATGCAGAGGACACATTTCACCACACCTAGTGTGTGTGACAATCATTGGTACTTAAACTTAACTTTAACTTTACACGTACAAACTGTAGCACACAAAAAAGCACATTTAATTAAAAAAACGTTATTATGGTCTTACCTTTACTTATAAATGAAGTCCATGCGCTGATCCTTTTGAACAAAAGCATCGATAACTTGTTTATAGAAGTCTTCCTTATCTTTCTTCAGTTTTAAAAGTCTCTCTGTCTCGAAGGAGATCTTCCTTTAATTATTACCTCCTGCTTCGATTGAAAGTCCAGTTTAGAAAATTGTTTTATTTTAGATATGTAATCCTCCATATTAAAGGTTCAGGCGAGAGGAAAAAATAAACGATCGCTGCTAACTGTTGCTGCTTGTTGTCACTTCTTCTGCAGCCGAGTAGTTGCAAGAATGATCTCTGGGATCACTACCACCCTCTACCACCAGGAGGCGGGATTACTGCGAGCCTCACCCTGTGCGTCTTCGCAGCCGTTTTATGATTGCTCAGCACAAGAAATACGTTACACACATACAGTTGTTGACAAAATACACTGTACATTATATACCTCAGCTAACTAAACTATGGAAATGTATAATATAATTCATATAGCAATACGGTCTCACTGCACAGCAGGCCAGCAGTTATCCGAGTCATTGTGCAATCCATGGCGAGGCTCAACTGGCTGGTGACTCACCGCAAGTCTTTTCTCAGTATTTGAACGGCAAATGTGAAAGTTCAGCGATTTTGAATAAAAATAATCTAAAACTGGTGAAGTTAAATGGAAAATAACTTTATAGTATAATCACTGGATACATATAACAATTTAATTTATTTTTTTTCTTTTCCTTTTTGGCACGTGAGGCCACGCCTCACCTGCCTCCCCTGACTGCACGTCACTGTAAGCTTCGCCACAGCTCCCCAGGCCATCAGCACGCTTTTCTGTTTATTCTTGTATTCTTCACTGATTTATGGAAAATAAATCATCTTCCTACCTGCACGCTGCCTCTGGAGTTCCGTCTGCATCTTGGGGAAACGATCCACGCATTACCATGCCACCCAAGCGTAACAGCTCTGTCACAACACCAATTAAGCTCGTAAATTGCAGCATTACTGTCCACAAAAAAACGTCCAAATCCAGAATTAAAAACCCACTAAGACATTCATGTGCGTAATAAAGACATCTTATTCAATGTGATCACTTCCATCTTCAATTAATCGCAGCCAGCACCTTCCACAAAAAAAGATCATATATTTGAAAGACTGGGAATAATCCACAAAGTCAGGGAAATTGCAGCAATACAGCATATCTGCAGAGTTTCTGACTGACTTCTACTGTACTGTTTGTCTGCTTGGTTAAACAGTCGAATACTTGCTTAGTTGCAGTATGGACTCTGAAGGATAAGCAGGAAATTAACTGTGAACTGTGTCTGCTTTGGAAGCAGCAAGGAAACGCTGTGAAGTTTGTTTACTTCCGCTCGGATGATTACATTAATGTTAATTTAAGAGAAGAATCAAAGAGCGGGATTGAATATTTTTAAATCTGAAAGCAGAGAGCAATCATCTGATCTATGTTGCTATAAATTAGTAATCGAAGAAAAACAACCTTTAAAAGGAACCTCCTCTGTTGTGTACTGTTTTTCATCTTCATATCAGCTTTTAAGTTCAACATATGGCTTGGAAAAGACAAAATTCATTGTCTGTTAAATGTAGTGTAATTACTAAAACATCCATCCATCCATCCATTTTCTACCGCTTGTCCCTTTTGGGGTTGCGGGGGGTGCTGGAGCCTATCTCAGCTGCATTCGGGCGGAAGGCGGGGTAGTTAGGAGTATTATTCCGTTGGGTATGATTACAGGTACTTATTATGTTATGCTTCAGCATATGTATAATGATCCTGAACAACTTGACAGAAGGACATTCCAATGAGGGACAATTCATCAAAAAAAAACAATCTATGTTTTTTAACATGAATGAGCTCTTAACAATGTTTTTTCTTTCTTTTAATGCAAATGTTGTCTGTTTGATCAACAGAAATCTGAACCAGAGGCTAAACTTTTACCATAATATATATTTTAATACTGTTCAAATCAATTCATCACAATTATCACACATGTGCAAAAAGAGGTTGATTACTAATTTTGTAAAATACACGCACACAAAAAGTAAAAAAAATGTCAAAAAAACAGACATGGAAATACTTCTTGCTTGACTTTTAAGGCACAATCACACTTAAAAATCTGGTTCGTTTGATCATTGGGAGCTCCCCTTGTTCAGTCCTTCCAAAATGTGCAATGCTGCGACCGCAACCCAATTAGGGTCTAACCCCTAACCCAATTCACGCAAATGATGTGCGGTCTCGCAACTTTATCTAAAGTCCGCCAATCTCCCACACATTATAAACTTAGGTTTGTTTCCTCTGTAGACAAAGCAGGAACAGCAAGGTGTAACAATATATTAACTATTTATTGCTCAAACGGCACAACATACTTCCAGCTCCTGTCTACTGTGCTAAGCTTTTTGGGTAATATAGATTATAAACATTTAGCAACACACCGGCATCCTCACATCCGAGCTTACAAATATTCATACATTCATTTAACCTTGATCTTTCTAATTTACATGTATCTACAGTAGGAAAGAAATTCATATGGCCCCATTCGTTGCGGTTTACCTGACGCATGAAACGTGACAAATTGGGGGTGTGCAGTATCCACTTTAGCTGCCAGACGGCAGTAGAGTGTTGAATATTTTAAAATACAATTTGTGGGTATTCCAAGAGTGGCACTTTCCATAATTTTCAGCAGACTGCATTGCAAAATGTTACACCCCCCTGTCTTCCTCTCACGCGAGATCCACCCGGGAATGGGGCCATATAAATTTGCTCCCTACTGTATACATTTATTGAACCGTCATTTATCCAGGGTTAGGAAATAGGAACATATGGCGACTTTGCAAAAGAGGCAGCATTTCCATGACAGAGATGTTGAAGTGTGATGATAATCTCTGAATGTCCCTCATTTACCAACAAAAATGTGCGCTATAGATTGCTCTCAACAGTTCACTAATTATTTTAATGTGCAGCAGTGAATGTGTTGGAACATAAATGAGTATTTAAGATGGACAAACAGTTTTTAAGCATGTAACAAACATGGAAAATGTCTGCACCAGTAAAAACACCCAGGAAGCCTTTGGTGATGTTTCTTTCCTTAAACTATTATTAATTTTTACTATCATGAGTTTTAAATTGCAGAGTTGTCCAGTGATTCTTTGGTGCACCACTAGTTGGAGCCCGCTTGATGTTTTCAACGCTTTGCGATGCTTCCTCCTGTAAAACTGCCCTGTTGTGCAGCATGGGGCTGGTCCTTCTGCGACAATTGTGGAAAGATTTTACATCGCTTTCCCCACAACCCCGAAAGAAGACAAGTATTGGAAGCTAAGGTTCGCCATCAACACTCGAGTGCCACCGATTACAGCGTCTTGTGCGAGGTAAACACACGACACAACGTCTGCATTTTGTTTGGAGAGACACAGACGCTAATACAAATAATAACAGAAGAAATTTTCAAATCAAAGAATACCATATACAAATAAAAATACACAGGGTAAACATTGAAAGAGTAAAAGAAACCAACCCCAAAACCAGTGAAGTTGGCACGTTGTGTAATTCGTAAATAAAAACAGAATACAATGATTTGCAAATACTTTTTAACTTATATTCAATTGAATACACTGCAAAGACAAGATATGTTATGTTTGAACTGAGAAACTTGTTTTTTTTTTGGAAATAATCATTAACTTAGAATTTAATGGCAGCAACACATTGTAAAAAAAAGTTGGCACAGGGGCATTTTTACCACTGTGTTACATGGCCTTTCCTTTTAACAACACTCAGTAAATGTTTGGGAACTGACGAGACCAATTTTTTAAGCTTTTCAGGCGGAATTATTTCCCATTCTTGCTTGATGTACAGCTTAAGTTGTTCAACAGTCGGGGGGTCTCCGTTGTGGTATTTTAGGCTTCATATTGCGCCACACTTTTCCACACATTCAACGTTTTCCAGTTTGAACGTTAAGTAACTTGTCTTTTCAGTCTATTCAATTGAACATAGGTTGAAAAGGATTTGCAAATCATTGTATTCTGTTTTTATTTACGATTTACACAACGTGCCAACTTCACCGGTTTTGGGTTTTGTAGATGATCAAATAAATATTCATAAAATTTCATATGAAAGATATGAAACAAAGTGGCAAGAAACACATAAATAATGAATAAAGAAAATTATGTTCTGGATCAAAAATCACTCCATATTCTCTACTGCTGGCCAGTGTTACCATATCTGAGTTATTTTGCAGAAATATGGGGAAATAAGTACAAAAGTATACTTATTCACTTAACATGTTACAAGAAAGAAATATCAGTTACAATAATACACGATGTTGGCTATTAAGAACATTGGAAACTTTTATTTATTGAATCAAAAATATTGAAATTCAATGTGCAGGTGCTTTTCCAAGCAGTTAAAAATGATGTACAAAGCAAAATGTGGGTAGTAAGTTATTTGTTTGGGTCTCTTGTGTATTTTTTTTTAATGTTTATTGCGCTGTCTGGTGCGAGTTAGACAGCCCGCTAATCAGTAAACTCTGGCGATTAGCATCCTGTGTGTAGTAGTTGTAAACAATGGCGATTGAAGCGACATCAACATTGTTGTTGAGCTGGAACTCAGTGGTAAGTAGGGATGATACTCGAAACCGATTTTCCCGGTTGTTCGATAAGAAAAGGACCGGGTCCTCGGACTCGAATCCCTTTTTGAGAACCGGTACCCGTTATCGAGACCACTGTAGTAAAGAAAAAGAGTTGGTTCTTTATTCAAATCCCTGGGAACGAATCCCGTCCCGACCAGAAATGCCCCGTGTGACATCACAAGAAATGACGTCACATAGCTCAGTCATTAGGCGCAGAAAGCGAAAGCAGGAATAAAATGGACCGGAAAAAGCGCTCCAAGGTGTAATAAAGTTCAAAACAAAAGGTATAATCCAATGAATAACTTTACTGAGAGATTTGAGCAGGGTACAAACACATGACAAACACTTTTACCACCAACCGGAAACATAGCAACCAGGCTAGCAACGCACCTCCTTTACGGCAGCTGTCGCAACGTTCTTAAAGCAACCGCAGCACATACATATATATAAACAACATATATGACATGATCTCCCGTTTTTAACTTTTGTTTTTCTTTCCTTGTAAACAAAACAAAATCACACTGTATATGTGTTGTCTGTCTAATTATAAATAATGCAGACGAGGCGTGTTGGCTGAGTTCTTGACGTTTACTTTCACAGCGTGCTTATAACCTCATTCATAGCTGCCGGGTGACGACATGCAACAACACTTTTCGGGGCTCCCGCGCATGCTCGTCATTCACCTTGCATGCTGGGTAGTATAGTTGTTATATTCCCTAGCTCAGTGGTCGACAACCCACGGCTCTAGAGCCGCATGCGGCTCTTTAGCGCCGCCCTAGTGGCTCTCTGGAGCTTTTTCAAAAATGCATGAAAAATGGAAAAAGATGAGGGGAAAAATATATATTTTTTGTTTTAATATGGTTTCTGTAGGAGGACAAACATGACACAAACCTCCCTAATTCTTATAAAGCACACTGTTTATATTAAACATGCTTCACTGATTTGAGTATTTGGCGAGCGCCGTTTTGTCCTACTAATTTTGGCGGTCCTTGAACTCACCATAGTTTGTTCACATGCATAACCTTCTCCGACTTTCTAGGACGTGTTTTATGTCACATCTTTTCCTGTCTCATTTTGTCCACCAAGCTTTTAACGTTGTGCATGAATCCACAAAGGTGAGTTTTGTTGATGTTATTGACTTGTGTGGAGTGCTAATCAGGCATATTTGGCCACTGCATGATTGCAAGCTAATCGATGCTAACATGCTAATTAGGCTAGCTATATGTACATATTGCATCATTATGCCTCATTTGTAGGTATATTTGAGCTCATTTAGTTTCCTTTAAGTCATCTTAATTCAATTTATATCTCATGACACACTATCTGTGTGTAATATGGCTTTTAATTTTTTGCGGCTCCAGACAGATGTGTTTTTGTATTTTTGGTCCAATATGGCTCTTTCAACATTTTGGGTTGCCGACCCCTGCCCTAGCTCATAACATCTTCCCCCCTATAAAGAAATAATGTTAACTCAATAAAGTGTATTTCTTTTTTCAGCTTTAACTTTTCATTTTTTTAGCATTGTAACCACATTTGCAAACAGCTTTTCTCTTCATAGAATTTTCTTTCAATAAAGAAATAAAGTGCAAAAATGTCAAAGCATCATAACAAACAGTTATGTCAAATAGCAGCAAAAGTGCACTTTTTTGAGAGCTGTATTATTTTTAGTTTTGTGCCCAAGGGACTGATTTTATTTAACACTCTATTATTATTTATACACCTATAGTGATCACAGAGACAGGTTGTTTTTGTGTTACTGTATATATTTGTTTTTCTGAAAAATCCCACTTAATATACTTTGGGTAACAACAGTCAATATTTATTTATTTTATTTTATTTTTTTAGGGGGGGTAACAGTCAATATGTATTTATTTATTAGATTGTATTTTTTTCTTATATAATAAAAGTGAGCTTTTGTTAAACTAAATATTGTGTTTTTTTCCATATACAACAACCTATCTGGACTCGATAAGAGAATCGATAAGGAATCGGTCCGATAAGAGGATTCGATAATAGGCTCGAACTCGATAATTTCTTATCAAACATCATCCCTGGTGGTAAGTGAATACTGCCTTACATTCCATTCCTTACAGGACTGTTACATATTTCATAGAAATATTATCACGATGAAACTCATGTACACATTATATGTTCAGTTTTCCTATGTTCAGTTTTTTTCACCTGATGTACACATTATATTTTAATCACAGGAAATGTGTTTCCTTGACATTTACTGTAAGAATAAAAGCATATGCTATAAAACAGACACCCCCGCAAGAGACAAGCAGTAGTAAATGGGTGTATTTATTTGATGTATTAAATATAACTATCGAATTGTGGGAAATGATGAAAAACACTTTTCATACATTTGCTAACCCTTTTTTAGCAACTTTGACATGCATACACTTCTGAGTCATATTATCCGGTACTTGACGAATTCTAATTGTTAGCATGCTAACGTTAGCCTTTCAGTTCAGATGGTGCATTTCAGCATTCACACACAATTTCAACTGCTGTGGTCCGTACAGGTCGCAGCTGTACTCAGTTAAAATACACTTTTACACATACTTTTGGCAGTAATGACACTATCAAACAAACAGAAGTCTGCCATGTCTTGGTGATCATGTTTAGTTTGGCTATGTTCTGTTTGGTTTTTGCACTCTGTAAGTTTCTGTTTTTTCACTCCCTGTTTTGTTTCCATGACTACCAATCAGTTCACCTGTCCTCACGACTCACGCACCTGACTCATTTGAACTCAGGCATCTGTTTTCAATCACCACATGACTATTTAAGCCTGTCATTTTCTGTTGGTCGGCCTGGCGACATCACATTCATGCCCTGCACTCTTGACACGGTGCTTACTGTGTCCAGGTCATAGTTCATGCTGCTCTTTTCTTGCCACGTAAGTTTTTTGTTTATCCAAGCCATTGTTTTGTACCTGCGCTGTGAGCGCCTTTTGTTTGTACCTTTTTTTCCATAGTTCTGTCTTTGTGCTAGTTTTGTTTTATTAGCCAAGTTTGTTCCCCGCCTTGTGCACGCCTTTTGTTTATACTTTTTATAGTCTATTATTAAATCATGTATTTAACTTCACGCCATGTCCGGTCCAATTCTTATGCATCTCGGGAAAACAAACCACTTCATAGTCCTCGTCATGACAAAGTCTGGACCTAGGTCATAGAGAAGCACAAGAAATATGACTCAAATGATGAAGCCATAATTTCATTTGCACTTGAATTGTATTGACAATTAAGTTAAGAAACATGTTCATTTAGTTTATATATTTTAGCTCAACAATTGTATGTAAATTTATTTTTTGTCAGTTATTTTTAAGTCCCTTCTTATGCAGTGTATGCCCTATTTGGTTATTACTTTTATTTTTTTATAATCAGCCTGACCTAACTCTAAACTTTATGTGTTAAATAAATAATAATCTTTGTTATAACACATGCTTTCATATCATTAGAGAAAGTTGTAAACTGTAAGTAGGTTAGATATAATTAATGAATATGATTTAAATTCAAAGTAAGATTATTAATTCAGTGTTAATATTTGAGTGGGGCTCAGGCCCTTCAGTAGTGGAAAAGTTGGGCCCCAAGATCAAAAAGATTAAGAAACCCTGTTCTAAAGCTTTAAAAACAAGTGAGTGGTATCAGCCACTTGGGATTGAAACTTACTGGATGCAAAGCAGAAGAGGGACAACAAGGCAGTCGGTCCATGATGCATTGCTTGGCTGCATCCCCCTTGGTTCACCACTTTATTGTATCTGCTGTGACCCCAGCACCACTGGACTGTGGAAGTGTCATAATCAGGTGTAAAAAGGTGGACTCTCAACAAGCTGTTTTATTCATGGGGTGCTTTCTGTCATGCAGAGACGACAAGATTACCTATGAGCAGATGGGCATGAGCCTCAGGCACACTTTGAGGAGGTCACTTCCAAGAAGACAATTTTCACCGAGACTGTGAGCAGGAGTGCCCATCAGGTTTTATCCTCCAGTATGATTAACATGGATTGAAGAGAGGCGCATTGAGGAAATAAAAGATGTACAGTGGAGCCACCTGCAAGGTCAGGCACTGTCTTAACGGCAGACTTCCGCCCCTCACCTAATAGGAAACAGTGTAAATAAAAATGATCTGTGCCATGGTCAAACTGGCACCCTTATTAACAAAAGGCCTCGCAAGAGATCATTATTCATGCGTTCGTTACGTCTCGTCTCGACTACTGTAACGTATTATTTTCGGGTCTCCCTATGTCTAGCATTAAAAAATTACAGTTGGTACAAAATGCGGCTGCTAGACTTTTGACAAGAACAAGAAAGTTTGATCATATTACGCCTATACTGGCTCACCTGCACTGGCTTCCTGTGCACTTAAGAAGTGACTTTAAGGTTTTACTACTTACGTATAAAATACTACACGGTCTAGCTCCGTCCTATCTTGTCGATTGTATTGTACCATATGTCCCGGCAAGAAATCTGCGTTCAAAGAACTCCGGCTTATTAGTGATTCCCAGAGCCCAAAAAAAGTCTGCGGGCTATAGAGCGTTTTCTATTCGGGCTCCAGTACTATGGAATGCCCTCCCGGTAACAATTAGAGATGCTACCTCAGTAGAAGCATTTAAGTCCCATCTTAAAACTCATTTGTATACTCTAGCCTTTAAATAGCCCCCCTGTTGGACCAGTTGATCTGCCGTTTCTTTTCTTTTCTCCTCTGCTCCCCTTTTCCTTGAGGGGGGGGGGGGCACAGGTCCGGTGGCCATGGATGAAGTGCTGGCTGTCCAGAGTCGGGACCCGGGGTGGACCGCTCGCCTGTGCATCGGCTGGGAACATCTCTACACTGCTGACCCGTCTCCGCTCGGGATGGTGTCCTGCTGGCCCCACTATGGACTGGACTCTTACTATTATGTTGGATCCACTATGGACTGGACTCTCACAATATTATGTCAGACCCACTCGACATCCATTGCTTTCGGTCTCCCCTAGAGGGGGGGGGTTACCCACATATGCGGTCCTCTCCAAGGTTTCTCATAGTCATTCACATCGACGTCCCACTGGGGTGAGTTTTTCCTTGCCCGTATGTGGGCTTTGTACCGAGGATGTCGTTGTGGCTTGTGCAGCCCTTTGAGACACTTGTGATTTAGGGCTATATAAATAAAGATTGATTGATTGATGAAGATGTCAAGCATGACAAAACCACACACACACGTATTTTTTCTGAAAAGGTCGAATTCTGAGCTATTCACCCCTCTGATTTCCTCTAGATGCAAAACAGCAGCTGAACGGCACCGCCACAGAACGGCGCCGCCATCAGCAGTTCAGCAAACCCCACCGCTGTTCTGTTGCGGCGCCGTCTCGCAGCTAAATAGCGTGGGCTTTTACGAGATCTCCCAAATCAGCGCGTAATCATGTGATAAGTGGAGTTTTGGTCAAGCGAACCACACACAGTTTATCCTGTTGCACACACACACACACACACACACACGCACACGCACACGCACACTCACTCACTCACTCACACACGCACGCACATTTCACTCTCCTGCTTTCCCATCTTCCGTATCAACTTGTATGTGAATCGCTAATTTTGGACCTCCAGAATTAGCATATCCTCATCCATTTGTGTCAACACGGTGAAGTTACATCTGAAAACCTTTGAAAAGTTGACTTCAGGTCCATTAAGACGTTTAGAAGTGTAAAATACGATCCGCCTTGAAAACATAGTATTTTATTTTGAAAATAAACCAGATAATTCATTTTGTGTTTGTGCATGACTCCCTGTCTAACGTAAGCAAATTTTAATCAAATTGAACGGATTTGTTGCGCCGACCGGCAAATCCTCTTCTTCTTTCGTAGGAGACAGCTCGGCGATGTCGCTCATCCATTGCAGCCAGCTCAGATTATCGAGGTCCAAGTCATTGGGTGGGGGAAAGGTGGGGCACTCTTGGATGATGTGGTGGGCGCAGTGGCGGGCCGTCCGTTTCCCACCTAAGACTTCAATGATTACCTCTCAAAAGACCATCATTTATGTCACCACATGACCATCCATTGCTGGAGAAATACTATACAGAAACACATTTACGCACTACTGGGGATTGAATCACCATCAACAGTGTACATAAGGGTTATTTTCTGGCGCATTTAAACATCAATAAACCCGCATCAGCAATTAAAACATATCTTATGTGGTACTGTCAAAGTTAAAATTGCAAAAAACATATTAAACGTGAAAAAATTAAGGAATAAAATATCTGAACTCACAATCTGTAGAACCCATTCAAGCTTCCGGGGTTGGTCGACATCCTTGTTGTTTATTTTTAAATATCCTTCTTGAAAATGGCCTTGCAAATATATGTGTTGTCTTGTCTAATCATAAAAGATGCAGACGAGGCGTGTTGGCTGAGTTCTTAAAGTTTACTCCACAGCGTGCTCATCAAAAACATCCCGTTGCCGGCATGGCTAAACGCGGCTACTGCGCATGCTCTTCCCTCTGTGGCATGCTGGGCAATGGAGTTCTCTTATTACCTAGCTCATAACATCACTATATATCTGCCTTAGGCCATCTAGAAGGCCTTACTGACAACAACTCGTGATCTGATTGGCTGTCGCAACTGTCTGTCAACTGTTTGTGTCCGTTCACTTACAGTGCACGGACCCCCGCATTGTTGATTCTGATGGCATTCTGAAGAACATAAGTTAGCTGAATTCTGATTGGATAAAAATTCTAAAACCTAAAAACAACAGCACTCGAAGGAGCATAATATGACATGAAGAGAATATGAATACTTTTAGATATTTAGGGAAGGTAAATAAAAAATTACTTGTACCTTTAATTATGATCATGATTTCTGGTTATGTTAGTCCAGCACAGAAGGCCTTGCTGGCCCTGACGGCACACCACTGGGCGGGTGGTCTGTTCCTCGGTTACTTGCATGTTGGTGTTGAATCGGCCAACACCCGTCCGTATTCGGTTTAGTGTTGACCAGTTCTTGCGATGAAGGTCAGGGCCCAGTGGTAGGCTTGTATTTGGGTTGACTGAGAGTTGAGGGGGTCGGGGGGTCTCCTGCCAGCTGGTTCTCCATGCTTCAAGTGTGTTGAATTTGGGTCCACCAAGAGTTGCTGGGTGGCGGAAGAACGGGCGCTGGGAGGGTAGGCATTGGCGACCAAGGTCTTGGGAGTCTGCCACAAGTTTGTGCAGGAGATGGGTTGGATCCTACGAGGCCTTAGTCACAAGTCTGTGTGTGTGTGGCAAATGCAGGAGCTCTGCGAATATTTTGCACTGGAATGCGAAACGTCACCACCATGTTGGTGCCATTCTGCAGGCGGAAAGACTCCACCACTGTGGCGATGACTTTTTGCTGCCGTTTCGCATCCAATGTAAAACAGGGTTGAGGGCTCTAAGATTGTGTCAGAGAATAAGAACTCTACTGCCTTTACATTTGTCTGTCTGGTATCTGCAACAAACTTTTAGATAATAAATATTTCATGAAAAACATTAAAATTGTATATTCTCAAATATATTGTAGTAATACCACAAACAATTATACTAGGTTTATGAAGTAATTTAATGATGTACTGAATTTACCTTGGAAAGTGGACTTTTTTGGTATTTTCCAACATAGCAAGCGACACACTGTCGTGTTTTTGAGGATTTGGTTATATAAGTCATCATCCACTTCTTCTTCTTGGAAAACAAATATGTCTATCTTTAGCTGTAAGCTAATGCTGGCAAGTAAGACCAGATGTTTTGGGCGGATTTTACAGGGTTCACTGTGGCATTCGCTACAGATGATTTAACTCAAACTTTTGCTTACAACTTAAAGCATAACAACTAGCAGAGAGACAGCTCTTGTCTCAAAACGATCTGAAGTTAAAAAGTTAAAGTACCACTGATAGTACACACACACTAAGTGTGGTGAAATTATCCTCTGCATTTGACACATCCCCTTGTTCCACCCCCTGGGAGGTGAAGGGAGCAGTGAGCAGCAGCGGTGGGTGCGCTCGGGAATCATTTTGGTGATTTAACCCCCAATTCCAACCCTTGATGCTGAGTGCCAAACAGGGAGGGGTAATAGGTCACATTTTTATAGTCTTTGGTATGACTCGGGCGGGGTTTGAACTCACGACCTACCAATCACAGGGCAGACACTCTAACCACAAGGCCACGAAGCAGGATTTGAGGTCAAGGTACCACTGTATGTCCCTAAAATGAAGTATTTTGAGTCCCCATTATGTCATGAACATGATGTACTCTAGTCCTATATGGTACCATCCTTTCTGCGTCTCAACTTGGAGCTTGCATTCGACCTTTCGCTAACCAAACAAAAGATTACCATCCCAGAATATCATTTTTTAAAGCAACATCATTGCGGTGACATTTGAATGAAAAGGGAACACGAGAAGTGTGCTTTTTTTCGGCCTTGGCATTACAAGTGTCCAACAGGGAAGGGTTTTATACAGCCCCATTCCTGGGTGGATCTCACGTGAGAGGAAGAGGGAGGCAAATCCTTTTGCAATGCACTCTGCTGACAATGATGTTAAACGCCATTCTACATAGCAACTGACGCTGTGGTTGAGTTTGGAATTGCCACAAAACATATATTAAAGCAGAACTAGGTAACTTTTCAACCTTCATAAAATATTTACTTTTGGGATAATAAATGGACTTACAACTAGTTGAAAGACACCTCTGTCAGGGCCTGAGGGGGTCTGTATTGCTCTTACTGGCACTTAGCAACTTTGAGGAGGGTGGCAGGAACCCTGCCTCACAGAAAACTACAAATGTGCTGACTCGCTTTGCGGCCTACGTCTCCCCCTTACCCCATTCGTTAAAAAGACGGAAGTCAGTGCGAACGCCGACGTGCAGTTTCTGCTATAACGGTAGAAGCTACAAAACAACCAAAGAAAAAAGTTTTGCCTGAGGACACAAAAAAAAGAAAGTGGGCGGCTACCTTGATAAAAAGATAGTCAATGATCAACATTGGCCCGGCTTTCACCCGCGGATGTGAGCAAAAAGACCAAGAGGGATTTAGTCTTAGACTTAAGAATGAAATTTCGTTACATAAGCTCATGGTAGTGCAGGATAAAAAAGCAATAAGGTGCATATATAAATAAATAAATATATATAACTAATATATAAATATATATATAAAATAAATAAATATATATAAATAAATAAATAGATTACTGTACAGATAAATATATTGCACTTTTTCACATGCGTCCACGTTTATGGATGTATGTTATATTGTCTTTTTTATTCCAGCGAGTTAATCCATTTTGGGGGGAGTTGAGGGGACAATTTAATTATGATGCGTTCAAGAGTCTTACGGCCTGAGGGAAGAAGCTGTTACAGAACCTGGAGGTTCTGCTTCGGAGGCTGCGGAACCTCTTTCTAGAGTCCAGCAGTGAAAACAGTCCTTGGTGGGGGTGGGAGGAGTCTTTGCAGATTTTCTGAGCCCTGGTCAGGCAGCGGCTTTTTGCGATCTCCTGGATAGGAGGAAGAGAAGTCCTGATGATCTTTTCCGCCGTCCTCACTACTCTCTGGAGATACTTCCAGTCTGAGGCACTGCAGGCTCCAGTCCAGACAGATGCTGCCTTGGTTCTGTTCCTGCTGCACTACAGTAAGTAACTTTCGATGCTCAAATCAAAATGCTAATGCTAATGTTAGCTAGAGGAAATTTGCGTGGAAGCAATAAATAGCCACCAGCTTGATAGTTTGCAGTTCCACACAGACACAACCAGCCAAGCAACAAACTCAAAAGTACTGTATGAAGAAAAAACACTGCTATGACTACAAACCGCAAATATAAAGTTTGAGTAAAATATGTAGGTTCCTACAGTGGAAAGATCAGTAATAGTGAATCATTGTGGTATTATCGTGTCTGTGTGGTATTATCGTGTTTATTGCTGTGAGCTGGTCCTCATGAGAAATGATTGATTCTGACAAAACACTACCACTTTGGTTCACTGGCGCCGCCAAAATAACCCAAAATTGAAAGTTCTTAAGTGGGGCTTTAAAATACACTTTACTGCCATCTGGTGGCTAAAGTGGATAGTTTACCCCCTAATTCATCACATTTCATGTGTCAGGTAAACCATCATGAATGGGGCAATATGAATCCCTTTCCTACTGCACGTGTATTATGACCACATTGTGACAAACTGCTATCTGATATCCTTACTACTCATGCCATTGTCATGCTGCCATAGTTTTCATGCTGCTCGTTTCTTGCCACGTGAGTTTTGTGTATTCTTGTCACAGTCAGTGTTTATTTGTTTCATGTTCATAGTTTTTTGCCCAAGTGCTAGTTTTTGTTTCATTAGTCAAGTTTGTTCTGCGCCTTTGAGCGCGCCTTTAGTTTTGTACCTTTTGTTAGTGTTAAAATAAAATCATGTATTTACCTCCAAGCCATGTCCAATCCAACTTTACTTGCATCTCGGGAAAACAAACACCCCATAGTCCACGTCTTGACACACGCTATATTTGTTGTATTTTGTATGTTCATAGACAAAGCAATGGAGAAGAATATTAGATGTGCAAAAATGATCAAAGGGAAACATGTTGGAGAGTCTTGTTGTTTGGATGAAATGTTGCCACAGTTACTAACTAGGTTACTGATTACTACTTTAAAATACAATTCATAAAAGTGACTAAGTTAGATGAGAAGTTACTTTATTTGTTACAATAAAAAACCCTAATATTCTTATCTTTAGCTGACAAAAAGTAAAAGAAAATGGCTTTATTTTCAGATAGAAAATGCCCTGCTCTCTCCCCCCTCCATCGTTTTTATGTTTGTGTTGCTAGCAGCTTAGTATGTATTACATCAGGGGTGCAGATGGAACTGGAAGGAACCATCACTGCCGATAAATGAGTAGACAAGCAATTATTTCCTTTTGGTGTCACTCCCAACACTGCACACCGCAACATCTACAACCAGTCGGGGAATACGAGTAACATGAGAAGCCACTTTATGAACCATCACCTGGAGAGTATCCTTGACGTGAAAACCAAGAAGTCAGCGAAAACAAACATTAGTTGGTGAGGTATTTACATTGTTGAAAGTTTCATTGTTAGTTAAACAGTAGTCTCAAAACTAATACAAAAATGTCCAGTGCAGAGGACATGCCCAGCAGGCACAAGACATTAAAACAACGTTGAGAACTTGTTGAATTAGGTCCTGACCCTAATGTTGGAACAACATGCTTTTTGAAGACAATTAATCAACGTTAGGTTCTGACTGAATTTTGGTCATTTCCCAACCAATTTTCTACGTCACAAATAGAACAGTGAAACAAAATGCTTTTTGACAACGTTTATTCAATGTCAGGTTGTGACGTTGATTCTGTCACACCTTGTCTGGGTTTCGTCTGGTTTCATGTTTTGTCATTTCCTGTTTTATTTTGAAAGGTTAACTCTCCCTCTCGTTTCAGGTCACTTGCTTTTCCTCCTGTTTCACTGGTCTGATATCTCTCCTGATTGCCTGACTGTGCCCACCTGTGTCACCCTCCCTCATGTGTATAAATGTCTCGTCGTCCTCTTGTCCTGTGCCAGAGTATTTCGTATCATCTTGTGCGTACCTCCAGCTTTCTTTTGCCACAGCCTTCTCTACAGCCATTGCCACGTTTTTTTGTACTTTTGATCCACGGTAGATTCTTTGTTTGTAACCTTTTGTCAGGTAAGATTAGCTTCTTAGCATCGCCTCCGTTGGAGCGTTTTTTGTTGTATTTGTTAGTTTTTGTTCTTAGCCCCTTTTTCCCTCCATAGCCGGAGCGTTTTGAGTTGTTCAATCAATCAATCAATCTTTATTTATATAGCCCTAAATCACAAGTGTCTCAAAGGGCTGCACAAGCCACAACGACATCCTCGGTACAAAGCCCACATACGGGCAAGGAAAAACTCACCCCAGTGGGACGTCGATGTGAATGACTATGAGAAACCTTGGAGAGGACCGCATATGTGGGTAACCCCCCCCTCAAGGAAAAGGGGAGCAGAGGAGAAAAGAAAAGAAACGGCAGATCAACTGGTCCAACAGGGGGGCTATTTAAAGGCTAGAGTATACAAATGAGTTTTAAGATGGGACTTAAATGGTTCTACTGAGGTAGCATCTCTAATTGTTACCGGGAGGGCATTCCATAGTACTGGAGCCCGAATAGAAAACGCTCTGTAGCCCGCAGACTTTTTTTGGGCTCTGGGAATCACTAATAAGCCGGAGTTCTTTGAACGCAGATTTCTTGCCGGGACATATGGTACAATACAATCGACAAGATAGGACGGAGCTAGACCGTGTAGTATTTTATACGTAAGTAGTAAAACCTTAAAGTCACTTCTTAAGTGCACAGGAAGCCAGTGCAGGTGAGCCAGTATAGGCGTAATATGATCAAACTTTCTTGTTCTTGTCAAAAGTCTAGCAGCCGCATTTTGTACCAACTGTAATTTTTTAATGCTAGACATAGGGAGACCCGAAAATAATACGTTACAGTAGTCGAGACGAGACGTAACGAACGCATGAATAATGATCTCAGCGTCGCTAGTGGATAAAATAGAACGAATTTTAGCGAGAGTTGTTAATATTTTTGTTAGTTTAGTAGTCAGGTTAAATCTGTTTTGATAGCCTGTTTTGTTTCTCCCGTTTTGGACCCCTCCCCTTCTGAGAATAAACAACAGTTTTCAGTAATCCTGCATCTGTGTCCAGAGTCCTAGTCGGGTCGTGACAGATTTGACTATTTTGCAACATTATTTCAAAGTCAGTTTTAAAGGACATGTATGTACAGTATAATCAACATATCAATGTATTGTGCCTGCTGGGCATTGGTGTTGTTGAAAGACACTAAACTGAACATTATTGTTTTACACAGAATGTTTACATTGACCTTTTTTTAATGGTCTGCATGTTAATTGAAATACTGGATGTTCCTGCACTATTATTTGCACTTGTTTGTAGTAACAAATATGATTAGCTCTTTAGAGTATTATGTTTGTGTTTAATTAAAGTAAGTGCGTTTATCCCGAACACTTCATTTTACACACTATGACATTTTGACAATACCGCAATGGCCTTAAATCTGTGTGCGTGCGGTGTGTCTGTATATCAATCCGAGTGTGTGTTTTGGACCAGCATACGTGTGTTTTAAGTTGTCTGTCTTAGGGTGTCTTAGGCATTCTACTTACATGTGACTTTTGCGACACTTCTGCCGTGTAAGAGTTGTCTGTCTGTGCAGCGATTTGAACGTGGAAAAAGAGTTGTCTATCTGTAACTCCCCCTTGCCTTTTCTTATACTCACCACTAGTCAGTGGTGAGTATATTTTTATTTGTTTATTTACAGACATAATTTTGTTTTACATTATTGTTTCTTTTGTTAATATCAGAGTCTGTTGTACAAAAAGCTAATCCCTAGAAGTGCAGTTTATGGACAGGGACCCACAGTTAAAATATACATCATCATATCAATCAATCAATCAATCAATGTTTTTTTATATAGCCCTAAATCACAAGTGTCTCAAAGGGCTGCACAAGCCACAACGACATCCTTGGTACAAAGCCCACATAAGGGCAAGGAAAAACTCACCCCAGTGGGACGTCGATGTGAATGACTATGAGAAACCTTGGAGAGGACCGCATATGTGGGTAACCCCCCCCTCTAGGGGAGACCGAATGCAATGGATGTCGAGTGGGTCTGACATAATATTGTGAGAGTCCAGTCCATAGTGGATCCAACATAATAGTAAGAGTCCAGTCCATAGTAGGGCCAGCAGGACACCATCCCGAGCGGAGACGGGTCAGCAGCGCCGAGATGTTCCCAACCGATGCACAGGCGAGCGGTCCACCCCGGGTCCCGACTCTGGACAGCCAGCACTTCATCCATGGCCACCGGACCTGTGCCCCCCCCCACCCCCCCCCCCCCCACCCCCCACCCCACCCCCCCTCTATAAGGAAGAGGGGAGCAGAGGAGATATAATATACATGTATTATTATATTATTATTATACTGTATTTTGTATATATATAATATACAAAATACAGTACAATACAATTCATTTCAAAATCTACCCACCAAATACCCATTTACAATTTCATACCAACCTACCAACAATTTGACATTTATAAAGAAGGAATCTTTAAATCCACCAAATCAGTCTTGATATCCTGTTATTCAAATTTGATTAAAAAGTTGCATCTTGAAGATCTGCAATAATCTCATCATACATCAGTGTTGACGCTAGGAATTTTTAAAATAGGGTCCGAGGGACCCCATCAACTCATAAAAATGGGGTCCCAAAGTACATTTTTGGGGTCCCACTTTATTTGTCACAATTTAACTGTATGCATTATCCTGTTATATCTCACATTTTATATAGTGTTTTGGAAAAAGGTTGTCATAAACGTTACTTAAAGAATTGAAAAAATAATTTTTAAAAAAAGCCCATTTTTATGCATACTCATATACTTTATGCTACTCAGTGGCCTAGTGGTTAGAGTGTCCGCCCTGAGATGGGTAGGTTGTGAGTTCAAACCCCGAGACTATAAAAATGGGACCCATTACCTCCCTGCTTGGCACTCAGCATCAAGGGTTGGAATTGGGGGTTAAATCACTAAAATGATTCCCAGGCGCGGCACCGCTGCTGCCCACTGCTCCCCTCACCTCCCAGGGGGTGAACAAGGGGATGGGTCAAATGCAGAGGACAAATTTCACCACACCTAGTGTGCGTGTGACAATCATTGGTACTTTAACTTTAACTTAATACGTAAATTTATTCAATTATAAACATTCATTCACTTTCTTCTTTCCTTCATGGATCTAAACTTTACCGCTGCCGGTAGTTTTTTCAATATTTTTATTTAGTAAGTTGTAGGTGTATATTTTTTTCAGTATAAAAGTGTAAAAAGTGTTTTTCTTCGGTCATGAAATTATGATAATCGTGTGCCAGGGCATGCATACATTATTTATTTAACGCTTAAATCTCTACAGTTTACATCAACTTCAGATCTATTCGTCAATTCTAAGTTGTTGTTTTTTGTGTTATTTTTTTGTTTGTTTGTTTTCTGCCCTTTTTGTCAAAGAAAACGATGTTGTTTTTTAAGGCAAACACACAAAATATGCAAAATCTTCCACAAAAACAATTTTTCAAAGTGGAATATTTAATGTGAAGTAATCGGAGCCTTGGATAGGTCAATAATTCATAAAAACATTGATTTTGATTCAATATTATGTTTTGAGCAATGACTGTTTTAAAGAAAAAAAACAGCTTTGTTTTATTAGTCAACATTGCAACTTTTTCTCAATTACATTTCACCTGTAAGCTTTTTTATTCCACTTCTGTTATGTTTTTGTTTATTTTAATAGTATTTTTAGAATGTGCCGTGGGCCTTTAAAACATTAGCTGGGGGCCGCAAATGGCCTTCGGGCCACACTTTTGACATCCTTGCTATAGATAATAAAAAATAAAATCTGATAAGTCTGTTGATAAAAAGCAGAGCCTGGTGACGCATGCGTGTTTATCTTAACGCACAGTCAGCATCTCTGCTTCAGTAAACAATGACGGTGGTGACGTCCCTGTCAACGATGCGAGCGACACTTGCTAACTTGTCAGCCACTTCTCCAAGAGACTGCTTTTGAACACTCCTCGACCATTAACACTTCAAAAGGCACATATTTTCCCCGTTTGTTGACCTGCAAAGTATGTGTTTGGGGTGGAAGAGTCTGGTCGGGTGTTGGTTAGCTTTAAGCTAACAGCTAGCCTGTCTCCATCCTCGAACGATGTCGATACAGCGGGAGATAAAAGTGAAGTTTCCATGGACTCACAAAGACTAAAACAACTCATTTACTGTAGACATGGCACAGGATAAAGTTAAAAAGGTTGACTTTACACTCACCTTAGTGTTCACCATGAAGTGTTTCTTTTGACAGCCCCTCGCGCTAAAGTTGTCCGAGTTCAAACTGAGGCAGTATTTGTCATTGATAAACCTTTCGGCGAATCAAAATTTAAGAAATTGTACAGGAAAGTTCATTACTTTGAAGACGAAAAATAAAAACGAGGAGAAGGCAGGGTCGGTAAAAATAAATAAAAATCTGGGTCCCAAGGGACGCGCGGACTTCCGAAAATGGGCGTCCTTTCTGATTTCAATGCGTAAAAAGACACAAAAACTGCGTTAACGCCAACAGTGATACATACAGCCTTCCAGCCACTGATCATGTTATTCTGCGTTAAAGTCAACAAGATTCGAGATTCAAGGTGCATTATTAACATGTACAAGACACATAAGAACTGAAATTTCATTTTCGGCACAGTCCCACTAAGAGCAGACATACGTTACAAGGGGACAAGACGGGACCGCCAACGGATCAGCCACTTACAGCGCTCCTTAAAAAAGATGAGAAAAAGGTGACGTTGGGAAAGGGGGAAGACTAAAAAAAGTATCAGTCTAAGGCTGGACCTTCGGGAGGGGTCCAGACTGAGTCCAAGGAAAAAACTTCACATTGCATAGCACACATAAACATGATACATGTAATCACAACAATTTGCAACAGAGGGGGCGGGGGAGGATTTGAGGCCCTGGAGGCCGGCTGCCGCTATAAAGCGCTATTCAGCCGTCCACAACCCCGAAGAGGAATTAAGCAGTGGTGAAGGCGTTGATTGGGGGAGGGGCGGGTGCGTGCATGTATGCCCAATTAACTTGGGTGAGATGTTGAAATGTTTTGGTGGACTGGGACCGATCTCAAAAGTTTGACACCAGGTGTTATTGAAAAAAAGGATGGTCAAAAGCGTCCATCGTTGAGGAGTCCTCGGGGGAGTTTATCAGAACAGCCTGTTCCTGATAGCGTCAAGGCCATTCGAGGGAGTCAAATCGTAGATTAAGATGTTGTTTTCTTCGAGCAGTCAAAACAATGACATTCCTGCTCTGTGTCCGTGCTGGTACTCTCAAATTAAATTTAATTCTTCCTTCTCAGCAAGCTTCTCCATGATGAGATCCATTTTGTGATTCAAATCAGAAATCGCCACAGTCTGTGTTCCCACAGCCCGACCCAATCCTTCCATTGCGATGAACAGCCGTTGGGCTCCTTGAGTGGCTGCCATCGTCTTCCGAATTTGACGATACACCAGAGCAATACCCAGCCCAATCAGCTGGTGCCCCGAGATCACGGTTCCAAATAGGTAGATGTCTTCCACGTCCTCGATGGAAAGGACTGAGAGGCACATGATTCTCCATTTATCCCAGGAGTCTCTCACGTACCCCGCAGCAATGGTTCCATCAGGGCAGTCAGGCTCCCCCGAACCTCTTTTCCTTGTCGAAAAGACTTTGTCAATTGCGTCGAGAGTTCACCTGACCATATCCATGTTTGATGTTTAGATTTGAGGACAGCGCAAAGAAAGAGGCTTCAAAAAAGTTCAGACAGGACAAGGACATGACACAAGGACACAAGGTCTGTCTTGCCTCTGTCTTTCTGTCTTGTCTCTCACCAAGAGGCAAGACAGAAAACAGCGATGGACCCCACTTGAACACTTGCTCAGAGCTGCCAACCTCCACGCTTTCACACGCTACACGCCACACTTGACATTTCTCATGCTTATATTCCCCATTCACTACTCTGTTTTTTTCATGATAATAAACGTTGGTTTTTCGCAACTTGCCATAGATCGAGTAACTCTGATTGATTGATCGAAATAACCAATTCCAGACCAATCCATCAATTCACTGTGCCTAAATTTAACCAACCAACCAAGTCAAACATAATTACAGATAGACGGAGTAAATATTGAAAGGGTAAAAGAAAACACAGTTTTGGGTGTAATAATAGATGATAAAATGAATTGGAAATCTCATGTAAAAATATACAACATAAAGTAGCAAGAAATACGTCAATAATGAATAAAGCAAAACATGTTATAGATCAAAAATCACTTCATATTCTCAACTGCTCACTAGTGTTACCATATCTGAGTTATTGTGTAACAATATAGGGAAACAACTACAAATGTGCGCTTCATTCACTAACTGTGTTATAAAAAAGATCAATTAGAATAATACATAATGTTGGATATAGAGAACATACAAACACTTTATTTTTTAAATCACAATTATTGAAATTCTACGATTTGGTGCATTTGCAAACAGCTAAAATTATGTATAAAGCAAACTATAACCTGTTATTCAAGAATGTACAACAATTCTTCTCAACAAAAGAGGAGAAATATAACCTTAGAGGAACATCTAATTCAAAACATTTGTATAACACTTAAAACCTTTAGTATATCAGTATATGGAATTAAATTATGAAACGGATTAACCAAAGAAATCAAACACAGCACCAATAAGATTCAGTTTATGAGACTGTTCAAACTACAAGTGTTCACAAAGTACACAGAACAAGAATTATGATGAACATCTTGAACCCTTTTATTCTTTTTTTCTTTTTTATTGAGACAAAGATTATTTATGTATTTAATATTTGTATGTTTACTATGGTATATTATTTATTCATCATTTATTTGTTCACTGTTCTGTTACAGAGAACAAGGAAATTGGATAAAACTGCTATGTATGAAAAGGGGTAGGATTAAATAAGCTCTGCTTCTTCCTACTCCTTTTTGGACATGCTGTAATGGAACAACTGGAATTGTGTGATGCATTACATTGTATCGTATGCATGATCGAAATAAACTGGAACTGAACTGAACTGAACCACAGAAGAGACTGTGCAATTTAAACCAATTAGAACGTAAGGCGGGTCTTGGTATCTCTCTTTCACACACCTCAGCTGTTTGTTGTTTATGATTGGTTTAAATTGCGTGGTGTCTTCCGTGGGTGGTTAAATGTAAGCACACCTCAGATACGCACACGTAGATTGTGTTATGTTGTGTTTACCATGAATTGATTAACGTGGACCCCGACTTAAACAAGTTGAAAAACTTATTCGGGTGTTACCATTTAGTGGTCAATTGTATGGACTATGTACTGTATTGTGCAATCTACGAATAAAAGTCTCAATCAATCAAACGCACACACTTCTGAATGCGCGTACACGCTGTATTTCACAATCTGGATACACTTGCTCACATCTTACATGGCAGAAGTGTCGCAAAAGTCAAGTGTAAGTTGTAAGCCAACAGACGGTTCTTTCTGATTCGGGACAGACAGACAACTTAAAACGCTGATCTGATCACACACACTAGGTTTGATGTACAGACACACACATTAGTACACATGTGAACTGGATTACACACGCACAGATTGAGATACACGTTTGCAAATAATTTTGCTACAATAACACTTACATAGAAGAACGATACACAACACAGAGCCGCAACACAGGCATCGATGAAAAAGACCACAGCCTCTGCCAAACGTTTAACACGTCCTCCTAAGGACCCCTTTGCTGTTGCCCATGGTGCCTGATGTAAAAACACTAAAGATAGATCCCTGGCTTGTAATTATACAGCTGGTCCATATTATATATTTTGTATTCCATATGTTATGAAATTACCCACACAAACCAAAAAAAACACATCTTTAATCAAGAATCAAAACAACCTTAGATAAGTATGTACTCAACGCATGCAGTTGTAAAAATCCATGCATTAAACATGACTATCCTAGCAGTACCCTTTGGGGCCTGTAACAAACAATTTATTATAACGCAATCAATCCAATTTAGCCTGTGAAATGGCATATTTACTTATAGGACTGGTGCTCAGCGGGGCCACCCTTCACCATTTACTTGTATTGTCATTGATGTCATGCATCAACACGCAGCAATGAGATTTACGATTTTTAGATATTTATGATCCAGCATGCAATTATGGTGCATCATTTCGGGGGCAATACAAATCTCTTCCACTTCAAGCATCAGCAAAAGTATTTAAAACGCCTGCACGTCTGGTGCTGACATATGCAGTGTACAGTATGTACAGTAAAGTAAACGAAGAGCTGAAAGGGGAACCAGGGGGAAATACACAAAACTGCAGGAGTTGAACTGCGGTCATGGCCCATAATAAAAATGTGATATGTGAATAATGTTTTTAAAGATGGGATGAACATTTTTAGATCATGTGATTGTAAAATAGTTCCCTCTTGTATGAATCCATTCTACCCCAGTCTTCCCAACATGATAACCTGGAAGCACAGTAGATGGTGCATTCCATGATCAGAAAGTCTACAATATTTACATGTTCATGTGTGATCAATAATGTGTTTCATGAAACGTTCAAACCATTGGCGTCATTAGGCTTTTTAGGTGGGCTAAATAGTCCATAAGGTTTCCTTTTGTGTTATTAATGTGTGAAACTGGTATATAAACATGGTGTAGCTCATCTCCTCTCAATGCAAGTGCTCCTTCAGCAGGAATATAAATTCTGTATTCCTACAAAATACAAAATCTGGCAAGACACTAACACACCGCAAGTCTTTTTTTTTCTTGTCATTAAATGTGTGTTTTTGTCCTTTTTGTGTTGAGCTGTTAAACAAATGTAATTAAAATAAACTAATTGTCCAGTCACACTACTGAAATAATGTTGGTCAAGTGTACACTTATTAATGGTGAAAAATTATATATGCAAATAATCGTGATTCATTTTGACTGAACTTTGAACAAAATGTGATCAATCGCAATTAAATATTTTAATCACATTTTATTTTATCACATTATCTTGGTTAATAAATGTTGGTGCTGTATGTGGATCTATAAAAGGCGCGCTTTGATGACTTTATAATGTCTTCATTGAGAGAACAGGGAAGTGTCCCCTGAAGGTTTTAGTCTCTACCAGAACGGAATTGTTGCAAGGAGGGTGTAGGTTGGGTTGCAGATTCCCAATGTGTTTCAAACAAATGTATTTTTGAACTTTGACATCAAAATTAATTTGCTCTCCACTTTTATGACGTTGTATTTTATAACTGACGGATTTAAATGAAATTAAAAAATATTTAGATCTTTACAAAAGCCTAGACCTTGATCATGTGGCCCTTAACAGGTTTATGCAACTGGGTTACATCAGGCATAAAAAAAAATTATCGGTAGACAAAACTATTGGTATGAGTGACTCTCCGCAGCGACCCCCAACAGCAATGTAATAGTAGTAAAGTAGTAAGTGAAAAACAAATGACCCTAAAAATCTCAGGCATTTGATGATACAAAACATGCTGACGTTCTTTCAGTATAATGTGGACCAGATGTTTTTTGTCTGCTACCGCGCAGATCTTTGTTTATAAGAATTATTTTTGACACATCTGGGGTTCCTCTGTGATTTTAAGACACCACAATAATTGATATAATGGATAACTTCATCCAGCAAGGTGTTTATTAAGACATTGGTAAGTCTGTGGGAGTGCCTTCGTGCACCACCCTAGCAGTGCCATGGCCGTACGACTATTAAGCTATTATCATTATTATACATCTAAGACCTGCTGAGCAAGACCTAGAGAGTGAAAAATACATTATTTTCAATGCTGTGACAAATATCAAAAACTTAAAACATTTATTTTTACTTAATTACCATAAGATTTTTTTTAATGTCAGGCTGACAATTAACCTATTTCCTGGAGGGTTGACTTTATGTCAAATATTGAAAGGATACATACATATATGATATATTTATATATAGGCTATTGACAATATAATGAGGTTGTCATGAGCTCACATGACAGTTATTGGTTTAATATACAGTCGCGATCAAAAGTTTACATACACTTGTAAAGAACATAATGTCATGGCTGTTTTAAGTTTCGAATACTTTCTACAACTCTTATTTTTTTGTGTTAGAGTGATTGACGCACATACTTGTTGGTCACAAAAAACATTCATGAAGTTTGGTTCTTTTATGAATTTATTATGGGTCTACTGAAATTGTGACCAAATCTGTCCTGTTACATGTCCCTTGGCAAGTTTCACTGCAATAAGGCACTTTTGGTAGCCATTCACAAGCTTCTGGCAAGCTTCTGGTTGAATTTTTGACCACTCCTCTTGACAAAATTGGTGCAGTTCAGCTAAATGTGTTGGTTTTCTGACATGGACTTGTTTCTTCAGCATTGTCCACACGTTTATGTCAGGACTTTGGGAAGGCCATTCTAAAACCTTAATTCTAGCCTGATTCAGCCATTCCTTTACCACTTTTGACGTGTGTTTGGGGTTATTGTCCTGTTGGAACACCCAACTGTGCCCAAGACCCAACCTCCGGGCTGATGATTTTAGTTTGTCCTGAAGAATTTGGAGGTAATCCTCTTTTTCCATTGCCCCATTTAAAGCACCAGTCAAGCATGGTGGTGTTAGTATTATGCTCTGGGCCTGTTTTGCCGCCAATGGAACTGGTGCTTTAAGTGGGACAATGAAAAAATAGGATTACCTCCAAATTCTTCAGGACAACCTAAAATCATCAGCCTGGAGTTTGTGTCTTGAGCGCAGTTGGGTGTTCCAACAGGACAATGACCCCAAACACACATCAAAAGTGGTAAAGGAATGGCTAAATCAGGTTAGAATTAAGGTATTAGAATGGCCTTCCCAAAGTCCTGACTTAAACGTGTGGACAATGCTGAAGAAAAAAGTCCATGTCAGAAAACCAACACATTTAGCTGAACTGCACCAATTATGTCAAGAGGAATGGTCAAAAATTCAACCAGAAGCTTGTGGATGGCTACCAAAAGTGCCTTATTGCAGTGAAACTTGCCAAGGGACATGTAACCAAATATTAACATTGCTGTATGTATACTTTTGACCCAGCAGATTTGGTCACATTTTCAGTAGACCCATAATAAATTATTAAAACAACCAAACTTGATGAATGTTTTGTGTGACCAACAAGTATGTGCTCCAAACACTCTATCTCAAAAACATAAGAGTTGTAGAAAGTATTGGAAACTCATCCATGATGACACATCCATGACATTGTTCTTTACATGTGTATGTAAACTTTTGATTGTGACTGTATATATGTATATATATATATATATATATATATATATATATATATATATATATATATATACATATATATATATATATATATATATATATATATATATATATATATATATATATATATACCAAAGGGAATAAGCGGTAGAAAATGGATGGATGGATGGATGGATATATATATATATATATATATATATATATATATATATATATATATATATATATATATATATATATATATATATATATATATATATATATATATATATATATATATTTCCTGTCCAGCGTGCTTATTTTTGTTTGCATTTCTTGTTTTCTTCCATTTTCCGCCACTTTAGTCTTCTTATGCCAACGCTGTCCTCTGGACAAGGCTTGAACCTTTTTGCTTTGAACCTGTGCTTCATGTGCACTTCCTGGTGCATTACTTTTGTTTTGTCAATGAATAGACTTACCTGCACTTCGCCTGCCGTCTTTGTATCCTGGGGTCTTGCTCAACACAATCATGACACAGGCAGTATCAATTTACAATCTGCATACATTACTGTGGCTCAGTGTTGGGAAAATTACATTGAAAAAGTAATTATAGTTTTATTGTTTATCTATTAGTTTCATTGAACGTAATTACTCCTTGATAAGTGTAATTAGTTACCAGGAAAGGTAAGTATTGAGTTACTTTTTTGAAAAATCTTCTATTGTCTGCCATGTGCTGTTGCCTGTTGAGAAATGTTTTAATGAAATTAGAAGGCAAAATGTCAAATCTATGACTTTGTGAGTGTGTCTTTTTAAAAGGCGGTGCCTGTTGAGTGACGCACGTGACATTGGTGACCGAGAGTGAAGTCAGTTGTACTGGCTCAGAGTTAGCGGTCTCGTGGATAACAACACGCCACATTCAAGGCCTCTTTACTACAAGGACTTTCCTGGGCTGAAGCCCGGAAGCCCAGTTTAAGGGCTCCCCTTCTTGATGACAAAATGCAATGGTTTAGGTGGACAGTGTGGCACAAATGGCAATAAAGTTGCTGCCATGCTAGCAACTTGAGGGTTCCAGGTTCGATTACATCCTAGTCAGACGTTGTGTCCTTGGGCAAGACACTTCACCACCGACACTGGTTTAAATATGGCTTTAAAAGATGTAGATAATGGGTTTCACAATGTAAAGCGCTTTGAATTGCTAGAGAAAATCGCTATATAAATATAATTTACTTCACTTCAGGGCTGCAACGATTCATCGCTTAAATCGAGTAATTTGATCAGAAAAAATAATTTTGTTGGTTGAATGATTCGTTTAATGGGTTTAACTAATAAAACATGATAAAATCCAGACCGCATCAAGTGCCCGAAACTTAAAATAGGCAGACATGGTAGCACACCAGAGCGGTGTTGTGCGAGTGTGTGGTCTGTATGACCGAGAGAGACGATAAAAAAAAAAAGACAATGAGGGAGAAAGAGGTAATAGAACTGTAAGAAAAACGGCAGGCGCTGTCAAAAGTTTGGGATCATTTCAAACTAAAACAAGAAAACGACAATGTTTGCATTGTGAGACAGAGCTGACATTCATAACAGCACGACATTGATGATGCAGCACGTAACCAGAAAGAACCCTGCATGTTGCACAGCAGCAAACCAGCAAAAACTAGGTAAATGCCTATTTTGTAATTAACGCCATCTTATATGTTTGACTTGCATTACAAATGTTTTATTCAAACACATAGGTTTTTTTTGTTAATGCTAATAAGTTCAAAATCCAAAAATAAAACACCACTCTTCCAATATATTTTCAAATGCTGATGTATTAATTGCTAAATACATTGTTATTCATTTTAGAGTATGTACAGTATATATAAAGTTTGAATAATGTGTTTTATTATTATTCAACAAATGTGTCAATTAAAAAAACATTAAAATGTGGGATAACAAGACTGCACCATCCGCAAAAAGCAGGTCACAGAGGAGCACCTCGGTCACCTTAGTCTTGGCATAGAGGCGTGCGATGTCAAGTAGCTTACCAACAGCCCTGGTGTGGATGTAGACTACCTCACAAGGACGCAAAGAGTCAATGTAAGGACGCACCCCTGCTTCACACTGCTGAAGTCCCTGTGTCCCTTGACCTTGTACAAGGTGACGATGTTTGCGTTTGTTCCGCATGTCCTTAGGGATGTGTTCTTCCTCCCAGTATCAGCAGAAGTTCCTGCAGAGGCTTGATCAGCGCAGGTTTCCCACTCTTCAGAACTTTGCCAGTATGCTGTCACTCCCTTTCCACTGGCAAGACAGTTGATTGCTTTGCTGAGCTCCTCCTCAGTGGGTGGTGAGTCGAGCATTTTACATTCATATACAGTTGTTATTCTTGTTTATTATTTGACTTTTGGGTGCTTAACTGTTTTCAATTTTGAATTCTCAAGCTTTATGAAGATTTATGAATGTCATTAAAAGTAATAGCCATCATCTGGTAGATATTTTTGTTTGTAAACATTCTGAAAGGAACAAAATAGTATGATTCGAATACAAATGATAAAATTATAGATTCTTGTTTTGTGATGATGATGGTGCTTATTTATCCAACAACTGTGATGGTGTTCCGGATAAATTGCAACACGACTTTCAATTACCCAGCACCCAATGGAAAATATGCAGCAGTAAAAGCATCCCTAACCCTGAAAGCACTGGGCAAAAACCCAAACATATCGATTCCAATTATACTAATTCCATACCATGGCTAGCGGTAGAGTAGATGGATTGAATTTGACAATAATCCATACAGGGAGTCAGTTTTGCATTTTTTTTAGCAACATCAGTTGTTTATTAATTTAGTTTACTATTAAATGTTGTCTATACAATAGTTTGTCAATATAACATATACAGTAATATGTAAAATATGATTCAGTGGTTTAACCAGAAATTGTCATGACAATCTTTGCATTTTGCTTCTGCTTTTGTCGTCTCAGTTCTCAGCTTATTGCCATACTGCTTCTCATGCTTTCAAAATAATATTCATGTATGTCTCCGATGGATTTTAATTTGTGGACTCAGACAGCTCATTTGTCTCCTCCTGTCGCTCCTCTTTCTCTAGTCTTTATGTTTCTTCTAGCTCTCTCTTCATGGTGTGTTCTCTGTCGCTTTCCCTGCATTCTTAACTTTCTCTTCTCTCTCTCTGTCAGCTTTTTTTTCTATTTCCAAAGCAAATTCCTTTTAAAATTGTGTCACTGCTGTTTGGTCTTGTTCAGCTCTCTGGGGCATCCAGAAAAGCAAGTGGTTTGGGTACAGAGGGTCCCCTCAGAACCAGTGTTGGGACTAACGCGTTACAAAGTAACGCGTTACTGTAACGCCGTTAGTTTCGGCGGTAACTAGTAATCTAACGCGTTATTTTTTATATTCAGTAACTCAGTTACCGTTACTATATGATGCGTTACTGCGTTATTTTACGTTACTTTATATGTAGTATAAAGTGTGTTTTATCGGAGCGCTGCTGTGTCATCGTTCTGATTCTTCTTGTGTCACAAGCCGGAGAAGAGAGACATGCGCTCTGTGTGGGTGTGTGTGAGTGTGGGGAGGGAGGAGAGGGAGGAGAGGGAGGGAGGGGAGGGGGGCGTGTCTGATCATGGCGGAGCCAGAAGTCGAGTTTGCTAACATGGAGATATTGTCACTACTTTTCTTTTGTCGAGCACAAAGAAAAGAACATTTTAGTTAAATGTAAATTGTGCTTTGGATCAAAGATCCCATCTACTGCCCAAAACAGCAATTCAAATCTGCTGAAACAAGCTACATAAGCAACATGCTTTGACGAAGCTAGTAAAGAGAGATAGAGACTCTGATGCCACTTCACCTCCACCACTTAAGGATTAAGTCTGCCTCTGCTCATCATTCAGCGCTGAAGGTACACACTCTGTCAATCAATGTTCCCTCTAATTGTTCATGTGTGTGAGCAAACGCAAAAACTCCCTGAGCATTGAGTGGAGCCCATGTGAGCAACTTTAGACGTGCACACTGTGGCTACACCAGCAGCACACCTGTCCCAAACCTGACTAAATAACAAGTTCAATCTCCATCCATCCATCCATTTTCTACCGCTTGTCTCTTTCGGGGTCGCAGGAGCCTATCTCAGCTGCATTCGGGCGGATGGAGCTGAGAAGTCCCCCCCTCATCACAGGGCCAACACAGATAGACAGACAACATTCTCTTATTATTATAATCAAATGACAGCAGTCATTTCCATTTCTAATATAAGTGTTTAGGCCCACTTACAATGACAATAACAACAAATATTGTTTTTCATGAACTGTGTACTTGTATTGTTTGTCTGGGTGGAGGTCCTGCTTTGGAAATAGTTTGTACCCCTTTCATTTAGTTCCCATTAAAACATTCACATGTTACACAATGAGATGTAAGCAGGGGATCATGTGTACATTCCTGCAACTTCCTGTTTGTAAAAAAATATATTTTTATTAGTATTTATTTAATATACTAACAGCATTTAATGATTAATATTTATAAATTAAGATTCCTAATAAATGACACTAGAATAAGCACACATTTGATTGGTAAATCATAGTGTAACGACCTGGAATTACACTTTATGTGTGGTGTTGGAGTTGTCCGACTTTTTGTGTGGCTGTAAACGCATCACTGGCTAAGTGCCATATGTGCAAGTGTTGGCACACGTGAGAAAGAGCGAGTGGCTGCTGTTGATATAACAAAGTAGCTTTTGGTCTGGTTTGTACTGCAGAAAATGACCACTTTTGCTAGATGTCATTTTTTTTACTAATGTTTTGGTGATGTGTTTATGGCCGACAATAAAGAGTTTTGCTCAGTAAAGAAAATGCCTGGTTAGGCTTTGTGTATGTAGTGTGTGCCTTTCTTGGTTTACATCTATGCTGTTATTATGCTGTTTGTTACTTATGTACGTTATGTTGCAGCTATTTAAAATAGTTTTGTCAATTTGTTCTGGCCAGAAACAAATTGGCCTTTGTAACATATCTTTGTCTTTGTGTGTTGTATGTAGACCACATTGCTTAGCAGAGGTCAGTGATGCAAATGCATGTCAAGTTGATCAACAGATTGTATTATTCTCCAGTGCAATAACAGTACTGAACTGAAGGCTAAAAGGGCATAAATGGGAGCTTTAAAAAAAAAAAGAAGAAGAAATAAAGAAGTAACAAGTTACTTTTCACAGTAACGCATTACTTTTTGGTGTAAGTATCTGAGTTAGTAACTGAGTTACTTTTGAAATGAAGTAACTAGTAACTGTAACTAGTTACTGCTTTGCAGTAACTAACCCAACACTGCTCAGAACAAAGGGTGTCAAGGATGAGACTTGAATGTGTTAGGGTTCTAGGAAAATCTCAAAACCAGTTTCTGGGGAAAGCTCGGGATATAGATTTAGGGCACTGGGCGAGAGATTAATCTGAAATTCAGATGGATTGAACAGCCTTTGATTTTACAGAGAGGAGAAGCCTGTCAGATGACAAATTAAGGACTTTCATGAGGACTGAAAAAACTGATCATTTGGCTTGAAAAGCTTGGTTTAGACATCAACAAGTATCTGACCCTTACTAGACCATGGAGTGAAGAATAGATCTTTGAATGAAAGTTAATCTCGAAAGTTCAGTTCAGTCCATGGGGAGAAGTGACTATAGCCTGTGACTATTCTACTGTAGTTCTGGGTTTGGTATTTTTGCTGAGCTGCTCATAAGATCTTGTTGGTGTCTCTGGTAGTGTCACGACATATTTTAGATTGACTGATCAGGTATGGGTGTGGGGGATTAAAAATGTGTGTCTCTACAGCGGAATCATGATGACGTGAAGGACAACCTACCAGCAGCTTTCTATAGGCTTCTTGGAAGGCATCAGCCTCTTTCTGCACTTGAAGGATCCAGGCACTGGGCTCAGCCCCCAGCACCATGTTGATAGAGTTGATCCCACATGAATCCCTTTGCTTGGGAACAGATGTTGGGGATCTTTGCATGGTTCCGTCTTTGTGCGTTTTGGAGCAAGCCTGCTTATTAGCATTTAAATCCAACCTCGAGCAAGATGATTTGATGACGGCTTGGGGACATGTTTTGAATTCTTGATTTTGATTGAGACGTTTTTGCAGGTTCTCAACGTGATCAGTCAACCACTGTAGGTTATCTTCACATTCTGTCAGCTGGACCTTAAGCTGACCACATCGCTCTACCTCCAGCCCTAGCTGTGCTTGCAGAAACTGCTTCTGGTTGTAAAACACCTCTTTCTCCAGTCTGTGTTCACTTTGAAGCTTCTGTAGCTCCATTTGCAAGGCCCTATGCTCTTTTGACGGTTTTTCCAAGTCTGCAGAAAGATGCTGGTTCTCTCGGCGTATATCCTCCAATTGTGTCGTTAGAAGCCGCTCTCGATCTTCCAGCTGTGCTTTCTCATTTTTTAATCTGAGGTAGTCACTCATGCTCTCTATTTTTTCCCTCAGTTGCGCGTTCTGTTGATTTAGCCAAGAGGTTTTCTGTTGTGCAGTCACCAGTTTATCCTGCAGCTGTCTCACCTCTGAAAAGATTGTACTGTGTTCCTCTGCTCTGGCGTTAATGGAAGTTAACTCTTTAGAAAAGTGAAGGATTTCCAGTACCGTTCCGTGCTCGCTTTCAGTGATTTTCTCGCGTCTGATGTAGTTTTCCCTCAACTGGAACTCATACTTGGATAGTTCATTCTGCAGCTTGTGGTCATGTGTATCCTTCTTTGCTTTCGTCAACAGCTCTCTACTCTTCAGCAACTCTTTACTGATCAGAACATTTTTGTCATGTATTTTACAATTGTTTGTAAAGGCCTCAATGTTCCTCCTCAGTTCATTTACTTGATGTTGCATGGCTTCCATTTCTTTCAGTAATGTCTGTCTCTCTTGTTGTTCTTGCTTTCTTAATCTGTCTTTCATGTCGTTTTCCTTGGCGCTTAATTCATTTGCCTCTATTTCATAGGTCTTTTCCAGTTCTTGTCTCAGTGTATCAAATTCTTTCTGAAACTGAACTTTTACTTCCATCCTCATCTTGTCTATTTCAAGGTCTATGAAATACTGCATTTTACCATAAACGTCCATCTGCACCGGAGTTTCAGTTTCCCTTTTGTATGCATCCAGCTTGGTTTGAAATAAGAACTGGTCGCCCTCTCTGCTTACATCAAATTCCCTTTCAGTCATTTTCATCTTCACAACTTGTGACCCAGCACCGCTTGCGGTTGTTGTCTGAGTGGCAGCGTCATAGTGAAGATGAGGTGTGTGACACTGTGTCACTTGTGTCAATAGGTTGATTAAAAATCCTTGATCTTTCTGCTCTTCATTCATGAGAAGAGCTGTGTAAAGTGATGACTGAGGGCTAAGTTCAAGAAATTGAATAAGAGCTTCTTTCTTAAAAGTCTTCTCCGTGTCCAGGTAACTTTCAGGACGGAATACAGAAATGGTGTACTCATACCCTGAGCGATGAAGATAATCAGCAACTATGAAGTTACACACTGACAGTATATTGGCGTCTGTTTTCACAGGAGCTGACCTGGGAGCTGGTTTACCAGTGAACGCTTGAGGTTTTGTGCGCAGTTGGCTTTTGAGCATTTCTTGCACTACCTTATCCTTAAATCTTTTGTAAAGTCTCTCCCTTAGCTCATCGTTAGACAAAAAATCTTGATTGGCTGAGAACATCATTATTGTCCAGTCTGATTGGTCCCCAAGCTGTGCCTTGAATAGTTTTGAAACGTCAGCCAACATGATATAGATTAGAATGGTGAAAAAAAGACTAAGCTCAATAATTTTCCGTTGCTTTGTTTTATGACCTCATTGAAATCAAAGATGTGAGGTGCATCACAAAGCTTTGTACACAGGCTTGTTGTTCCCATGGAAACTGCATGGCATTCTCTACATTATTCATGGGTCAGCCAATATACTACAGGGGCAGACAGGGGAAAAAACACATCAACGCCAACTGGTAGCTTGTGTAGCTCGTCACCTGATTTTCAAGTTTACCAATGGGTCAAAAAATATTTTATTGTATACATATATATATATATATTTTAAACTGTTTGATTTGGACATAATACCTTTGCTGTATTTAATGACAAACTAGTAGAAAATAGCATAAAGATCTGGGAATCTGTTGTGTAAATAAAGTAGTTAAGTACTTTATTTACACAACATTTTATTTAAATAGTCAACACAAATAGCTCACCTTGTTTTTTTAAGTTAGAGACTCCTGCCATTAAACAAAAAAAATCTGCAAATTAAATTGCTACTCTGATATAAATGCATAAGTATTAAAAACAAACTTGCACCTTCTTGCAAGTTAGCAATGCTACCAAAGATCACCAGACTAGTATGCCCCGCTTTAAAGACATGAATGGAATGCGAAGAAGTTGGCAAAATAAAACAGTAAAGTTTTATTCAGGTATTTGTCAAAGAGGACCTATGATTATTATAATCTACATTCAACACATTTCCTTGTGGTCTAATAAAGATTATAAATCGGATCAAAGTACTCCACTAGCCTTCTCGATCGTGACACGATGTGTTGTCGCCTGCCATCAGCAGTAGCAGCATTAATCAGTCAGGTTCATAGCGCAGGCAGCAGGTCACAGCACCTCACGGCATGGTCATAGGTTAGATCTGGGGTGTCCAAACCCATGGGTCTGACAGTTGTCATCATCTTGTAGACAATGTTTAAAACTCAGGTCAGTGACCATGATGTGTACTTTCTTGACATTACAAGCACATAATGTACTTATATGACCTAATGCAAACAACCTTTCCTAGTCTTGGTGCAGGAAGAAAAATTCAACCAACACAAAAAGTCAACACATACGGTCACACATTTCAAAACCAGCTAACTGAACTTTGTGAACATTATTAAAAAAAGTCCCATCACCATAAAAAACATTACACCCATTTAAATCCATTGCCAGGCATAATGGGGGGAATGCAAATCATTATTTCCACAATTATCCATGTTTGACTTTAAGTTGCTTGATATTTCTAATTGATTACAAAGCTTTAAATAGGTCATTACGGAGATAAACAAGGTAGGAGTTGAACTTTCACATACTCTTAATAGTCAATCATAATTATTAATTATCCATCCATTATATTATTATGATATGTAAACACACACACTGATATATGTATATATATCTATATATATATATATACTCCTGTGTGTGTGTGTGTGTGTGTGTGTGTGTGTGTGTGTGTGTGTGTGTGTGTGTGTGTGTGTGTGTGTGTGTGTGTGTGTGTGTGTGTGTGCGTGTGCGTGTGCGTGTACATATATATATATATATATATATATATATATATATATATATATATATATATATATATATATATATATACATATCCATCCATCCATTTTCTACCGCTTGTCCCTTTTGGGGTCGCGGGGGGTGCTAGAGCCTATCTCAGCTACAATCGGGCGGAAGGTGGGGTACACCCTGGACAAATCGCCACCTCATCACAGGGCCAACACAGATAGACAGACAACATTCACACTCACATTCACACACTAGGGCCAATTTAGTGTTGCCAATCAACCTATCCCCAGGTGCATGTTTTTGGCGGTGGGAGGAAGCCGGAGTACCCGTAGGGAACCCAAGCAGTCAGAACATGCAAACTCCACACAGAAAGATCCCGAGCCCGGGATTGAACCCAGGACTACTCAGGACCTTCGTATTGTGAGGCACATGCACTAACCCCTGTACCACCGTGCTGCCATATATATATATATATATATATATATATATATATATATATATATATATATATGTATATATATATACATATATATATATATATATATATATACAGTGTTGGGTTAGTTACTGAACACCAGTAACTAGTTACAGTTACTAGTTACTTTATTTCAAAAGTAACTCAGTTACTAACTCAGTTACTTACACCAAAAAGTAATGTGTTACTGTAAAAAGTAACTATTTAGTTACTTATTTTTTCCCCCTTTTTTTTTTAAGGCTCCCATTAATGCCCTTTTAGCCTTCATTTCAGTACTGTTATTGCACTGGAGAATAATACAATCTGTTGATCATCTTGACATGCATTTGCATCACTGAACTCTGCTAAGCAATGTGGTCTACATACAACACACAAACAATGCGGTCTACATACAACACACAAACAATGTGGTCTACATACAACACACAAAGACAAAGATATGTTTCAAAGGGCCAATTTATTTCAGGCCAGAACAAATTGACAAAACTATTTTAAATAGCTGCAACATAATGACACTTTAACTTTGTAACGCGTTAGTCGCAACACTGTATATATATATATATATATATATATATATATATATATATATATATATATACAAACCCCGTTTCCATATGAGTTGGGGAATTGTGTTAGATGTAAATATAAACGGAATACAATGATTTGCAAATCCTTTTCAACCCATATTCAATTGAATGCACTACAAAGACAAGATATTTGATGTTCAAACTCATAAACCTTGTTTTTTTTTGCAAATAATAATTTACTTAGAATTTCATGGCTGCAACACGTGCCAAAGTAGTTGGGAAAGGGCATGTTCACCACTGTGTTACATCACCTTTTCTTTTAACAACACTCAATAAACGATTGAGAACTGAGGAAACTAATTGTTGAAGCTTTGAAAGTGGAATTCTTTCCCATTCTTGTTTTTTGTAGAGCTTCAGTCGTTCAACAGTCCGGGGTCTCCGCTGTCGTATTTTACGCTTCATAATGCGCCACACATTTTCGATGGGAGACAGGTCTGGACTGCAGGAAGGCCAGGAAAGTACCCGCACTCTTTTTTTTACGAAGCCACGCTGTTGTAACACGTGCTGAATGTGGCTTGGCATTGTCTTGCTGAAATAAGCAGGGGCGTCCATGAAAAAAACGGCGCTTAGATGGCAGCATATGTTGTTCCAAAAGCTGTATGTACCTTTCAGCATTAATGGTGCCTTCACAGATGTGTAAGTTACCCATGCCTTGGGCACTAATGCACCCCCATATCAGCACAGATGCTGGCTTTAGAACTTTGCGTCGATAACAGTCTGGATGGTTCGCTTCCCCTTTAGTCCGGATGACACGATGTCGAATATTTCCAAAAACACTTTGAAATGTGGACTCGTCAGACCACAGAACACTTTTCCACTTTGCATGAGTCCATCTTAGATGATCTCGGGCCCAGAGAAGCCGGCAGCGTTTCTGGATGTAGTTGATAAATGGCTTTCGCTTTGCATAGTAGAGCTTTAACTTGCACTTACAGATGTAGCGACCAACTGTATTTAGTGACAGTGGTTTTCTGAAGTGTTCCTGAGCCCATGTGGTGATATCCTTTAGAGATTGATGTCGGTTTTTGATACAGTGCCGTCTGAAGGATCGAAGGTCACGGTCATTCAATGTTGTATTCCGGCCATGCTGCTTACGTGGAGTGATTTCTCCAGATTCTCTGAACCTTTTGATTATATTATGGACCGTAGATGTTGAAATCCCTAAATTTCTTGCAATTGCACTTTGACAAACGTTGTTCTTAAACTGTTTGACTATTTGCCAGAGGTGTGGACTCGAGTCACATGACTTGGACTCGAGTCAGACTCGAGTCATGAATTTGATGACTTTAGACTCGACTTGACAAAATGTAAAAAGACTTGCAACTCGACTTAGACTTTAACATCAATGACTTGTGACTTCACTTGGACTTGAGCCTTTTGAATTGACATGACTTGACATGACTTGCTACTTTCCCCAAAACCCAAAGATGAAAAAGTTATTCGGGAGCGCTCCGTATTTTTCATTGTGTACTTGTCTATCAGCGTTGCGTGTGTCAGCTGGTGTGGTCTCAGTACAACAGCCAATCAAATTAGATCTACTTTGTTTTCATCACACAGCATTCATCCAATCAAATTGCAGGACAACCAACGAAGAAGACATGTCCAAACCACACGCCAGTGAACAAAAAATGATACCTAAAATAATTTTGTTTGGGTATAAAAATTACGAGGTGGTCAACACAAAACGGTTTGCAGAATGCAACACATGCGGTTCGAAAATTACTGATGGAGAGGCAACAACTTCCAACTTCGTCCGGCATTTGAAGTTGCACAAAGAACGGTAAGTTTTGAATGTAAGATAACGTTTATTGGCTAAGTAACGTGACTTTTATTTGCTGTGTAGTTAAATCAGTGAGGCTGTAAACTCACTGCTAACGTTATAACGTTATTGCAAACACGGGAATCTGTTGCAGTTCACTACCTATTCATACTTTTTGTTCAGTGATTTTTTTTAAGCAGGGTTACGTTAGTCAATATATCACACGTAACGTTAGACGGCGGTCAGCAGCACCGCGTATTTTAGCCACCTAAAAAAAGACAAAAATAGTAAAATAAAGGTCAGTTAAAATGTATACTATATTATGAATATGTGTACCGTTTTAGCTAGCTTTCTGACATACTGTTGGTTGTTTACCTCAGTGGTCCCCAACCACCGGGCCGCGGCCCGGTACTGGTCCGTGGATCGATTGGTATCGGGCCGCACAAGAAATAATTTTTTTTTCTTTTCTTTTTTTTAATTAAATCAACATAAAAAACACAAGATACACTTACAAGTAGTGCACCAACCCAAAACAACTCTCTCCCCCCTTTTGTTCTGGGCATTGAACATGAAGACTCTTCCTTCACTGTTCCGAGTGGCCATGAGAGTCTTGGCAGTGCCTGCCTCCAGTGCTCCAGTGGAGCGAGTTTTCAGCCATGGTGGCATCATACTACGCCCCCATTGTGCACAAATGACTGACAGACTCTTGGCTAATTTGGTCTTTTGCAAATGCAATGCAGCATAGGGCCCTGACATATAAAAAGTACAACTTTTTTGTTATGTTCACGTATATGTCATGTTTTTTCAATGTTAACACTTTTGTACAAATAAGTACATTTGCACTTTATTTTTCAATGTGTTTGTTCTGTAAAGGAATGAGTTAATGTTTAAAATGACTGGTTAATAGTGCTATTATAAAGTGCAATGTCAGCACAATTTTCTTTCCTGCAATTTAAAATGCCTTGTTTTAATAAATAAATATAGCGTTTGAAAAGCATACACAATCTGTGTTAATATATTAGTTTGTGGTTAAAAGGACTTGAAAGGACTCGAAACTCAAAATGCAGGACTTAGGACTTGACTTGAGACTTTCCAGTCTTGACTTTGGACTTGACTCGGGGCTTGCCTGTCTTGACTCGGGACTTGACTCGGACTTGAGGGCAAAGACTTGAGACTTACTTGTGACTTGCAAAACAATGACTTGGTCCCACCTCTGCTATTTGCTCACGCAGTTGTGGACAAAGGGGTGTACCTCGCCCCATCCTTTCTTGTGAAAGACTGAGCATTTTTTGGGAAGCTGTTTTTATACCCAATCATGGCATCCACCTGTTCCCAATTAGCCTGCACACCTGTGGGATGTTCTAAATAAGTGTTTGATGAGCATTCCTCAACTTTATCAGTATTTATTGCCACCTTTCCCAACTTCTTTGTCACGTGTTGCTGGCATCAAATTCTAAAGTTAATGATTATTTGCACAAAAAAAATGTTTATCTGTTTGAACATCAAATATGTTATCTTTGTAGCATATTCAACTGAATAAGGGTTGAAAATGATTTGCAAATCATTGTATTCCATTTATATTTACATATAACACAATTTCCCAACTCATATGGAAACGAGGTTTGTATATATATATATATATATATATATATATATATATATATATTGCGCTTTACTCCGGTATTGAGCACTATTTAACGGATAAACCACAGCATTGGAATGAAGTTCAATGTAACAAAGTAAAAGTAGAGTTTCTTCTTCACAAAAACACGCAAGTAAAAGTAAAAAGTATGTTACATTAAAACTACTTTGACAATTTTTTATTTTTTTTTAAATGTACTTACTGTAAGTACGTAAATGTAACAAAGTAGATGTAGAGCGTTACTGCCCACATTTGTATATGCAGGGCCTAATTATAAATGAGCAAACGGTGTGGCCCACTTACCACACAGAGGTAACTGCACAGCTAGCGCTCCTAGCAACAAAAAAGTGAACAAAGGAGCACCAGGAACCAAAACATACTATGGCTTGTTAATAAAGAGAAAGTTGATCTGTCGCCCCCTTGTTATGTTTGTTGTTATGTACAGTACTGTTCAGCACTTTATATTGTGTTCAAACCTTCACTTAAATATGGACTTTTGTCAAGGCTGGAACCCAGTATTTATATTTACATTGTTTCTTATGCAGATATTTCTAAATGTACTCAACATTTTTAAAAAGTACTTGTACTGAAATCTTTTAACCAAGTTTCATTCATAAAAACACAACACATTCAAAATGATTTCCTTTGAAGAAGAAACATTATTGTAGATATTAACACAGTGTTTCATGTGACTCAAGTAGAAATTATATGTGTATATAAAAGCAACACAAGCATTATAAACAAAGTAATTTGGCAGAAACAAAATAATAACATGAATCAAATCAATCAAAGTTACTTATATAGCCCTTAATTACACATGTTTCAAAGGGCTGGACAAGCCACAACGACATCCTCGGCTCAGTTCCCAAAGCAGGGCAAGAAAAAACTCAACCCAATGGGAACCACGAGAAACCTTGGAAGGGACCGCAGATGTGGGGACCCCCCCTGGGTGACTGGTGCAATGGGTGCTGAGTGGATACAGTTATTAATGTGTTCATAGTGGGGGCCAGCAGGGGATCCTCTTGAATGTAGATAAGTCAGCAGCGCAGAGACGTCACCGACTGATGCATAAGGACTGGTCCATCCCGGATCCCTCCGTGGAAGCTGATAACCACCTGATAACCTCTCCATGCAGGAGAAGCGGGCAGAGCAGAAAAGAGAGACAGCAGATCAACTGGTCTAAAAAGGGGTCTATTTAAAAGCTAAAGTCTATGAATTAGTTTTAAGATGTGACCTAAATGCTTCTACTGCATCACTAACTGTTACCGTTAGGGCATTCCAGAGTACTGGAGCCCGAATAGAAAACGCTCTCCAGCCCGCAGACTTTTTTGGGGCTCTGGGAATCACTAATAAGCCAGAGTTCTTAGAACGCAGGTGTGTGGCCGGGACATATGGTACAATACAATCAGCAAGATAGGATGGAGCTAGACCGTTTAGTATTTTATACGTAAGTAGTAGAACCTGAAAGTTCACATCTTAAGTGCACAGGAAGCCAGTGCAGGTGAGCCACTATAGGCGTGATATGATCAAACTTTATTTTTCTTGTCAAAAGTCTAGCAGCAGCAATTTGTACCAACTGTAATCTTTTAATACTAGTCATAGGGAGACCTGAAAATAATAATACGGGACAGTAATCTAGACGAGACGTATTGTCGCATGAATAATGATCTCAGCGTCGATGAACAAAATGGGATGAATTTGGGAAGAAGAAGGCTATTTTAGAAACACTCTTAATGTGTGACTCAAATGAGACTTGTGTCGAAGATAATACCCAGATTCTTTATCGAGTCGCTTTGTACAATTGTTTTGTTGTCAAATTTTAAGGTGGTATTATTAAATTAGTGCTGGTGTCTAGCAGGACCGATAATCAGCATTTCCATTTTCTTAGCATTAAGATGCAAGATGTTGTTTCATTTCATTTAGACACGCCTCCAGGAAACTACAATCTGGCGTGTTTGTCAGCTTTAAAGGCATGTAATAAATAAAAATAAATGTGGAAATTATTCAAGATAGCACCTTATGGAAAAACTAATATAAGAATTTATCAAAATGGCACCTGATGGCCATAAACGTAACTGCACGTTTTGTCCATATAGATAAAAATAATGATCATATTAATGGTAAATGGGTTGTATTTGTTTAACGCTTTTCTACCTTTTTAAGGAACTCAAAGCGCTTTGGCACATTCACCCATTCACACACACATTCACACACTGATGGCAGGAGCTGCCATGCACGGCGCTAACCAGGCCCATCAGGAGCAAGGGTGAAGTGTCTTGCTCAAGGACACAACGGACGAGACTAGGATGGTAGAAGGTGGGGATTGAACCAGTAACCCTCAGATTGCTGGCACGGCCACTCTCCCAACTTCGCCACGCCGTCCCACAGATCTAGTTTAACACATAGGGCTGCAGGATTATGGTCAAAATAATAATCACAATTATTTTTAGTCAATATTGAAATCACGATTATTAATCAAGTCAAGTCAAGTCAAACTTTATTGTCAATCAGACCATGTAACACAGTACATTACACAGCAGACTGAAATTGCGTTTCTCCCATACTCCAATGTGCAATATTAAAACAAGATTAAAACAAGATTTGACACACACTAAGTATAAACTGAACATTACACTAAATATAGTACAATGTGCAATACAGCAAATGTGCAAAGTGGAGATGCACAGTTTGTTACATTCTTGTGCAAGGGAATATTGGCCTATGTGCATAAGAGTATTTTGCAGACATTGGGCCCCATTCAGCAATACGTTCTTAACGTTTCCTCTTATCTTTCTTCCTAAGTGATTTCCTAAGAGGAGTCCATTCAAATTCATGACGTGTTCTTAAACGGCCAAATTGTTCCCACCTGCTATTCTTAGATTGCTGAATGCCAAATGGTTAGCGCGTGCGTGTTTATCATAATTTGCATATAAACACGCCCTTATTTCCCCAATATGCAGATGTAAGCACCCTTGATTCTGTAATTTGCATAGGTAAACGCCCTTAATTGCCCATATAAGGACACAATTCCGGCGGAAAAGCCAAACATCAAACACACGGAGAAAACACAAACAGATTACACAAGAGAAATTCGTATTATCCCGCGGGGGAAATACATAATGTCAAAAGGCAAGTTTAAAAAAGGGGGACTGCTGAGGTAGCGCCAAATAAATATTCGTCACTTCGGGCAAATAGGTCTACATGGTCGTGAAATATGCGCTCCCTCCCCAGGGCACGATCTGCGGCATCTTGCAGTAGCAGCAAAAGCATTGCCATTGTGTGAGTTGAGTTGCAACAGGGTGTGAGAGGCCTGTTGGTCTTTTAAAGAGTCACCAATCACTAAATCAACGCCCGGTAATTGATGATTGTGTGCGTGTGTGTGTGTGTGTGTGTGTGTGTGTGTGTGTGTGTGTGTGTGTGTGTGTGTGTGTGTGTGTGTGTGTGTGTGTGTGTGTGTGTGTGTGTGTGTGCGTGTGTGTGCGCTATTTTGAAATATCTATATATTGTTCATTTTGCTATATGTCTGTCTGTCTGTCTGTCTGTCTGTCTTATCTATCTATCTATCTATCTATCTATCTGTCTATCTATGATATTAATTCAACATTAGACAATAGAAGTAAGGGAACTTGTTACACTTAAGTACAAATAGGCCACTCTAAGAGTGCTCTGGACAGTGTTGGGACTAACGCGTTACAAAGTAACGCGTTACTGTAACGCCGTTAGTTTCGGCGGTAACGAGTAATCTAACGCGTTATTTTTAATATCCAGTAACTCAGTTACCGTTACTACATGATGCGTTACTGCGTTATTTTACGTTATTTTTTAGTATCGACTAGAAACAAGCGCTGCGGTGTCGTTCTTCTGAATCTTCCTCTGTCACACGCCGGAGAGAAGAAAAGAGGCGTGTGTGGGGAGGGGAGGGACACACGTGATCCGCGGTTTGATATCCATCCATCCAATTTTCTACCGCTTGTCCCTTTTGGGGTTGCGGGGGGTGCTGGAGCCTATCTCAGCTGCATTCGGGCGGAAGGCGGCAAGTCGCCACCTCATCAAAAAAAAAAAAAGTTGTTCGCACGTTCAGTCCACACACAGCGCGGTCATGGCGAGCGGAGTAACGGAGGAGCTTGAACGCCCTGCGCCATTGAATCGGTGTGTTTATAGGTGCAGACTCCGTTGTGCAAAACGAGGGTTTTAAATACATGCTGAACGTGCTTGAGCCACGTTACGACACCCCGTCGCGCACCTACTTCAGCGATAAGATTGTGCCAGATCTTTATGAGCAGGAGTACAAAAAAGTTGTGGATGAACTATCACGAGCATCATCTGTTGCGCTCACGACAGACGGGTGGACGTCCAGGGGAACTATACGCGCTCACTTCATCACAGCAGACTGGGAGATGAGAAGACACGCCCCCTCTACGAGAGTCACCTTGTGCAGGTACTGACACAAGCAGTGGAGGAATGGAAGATAAAGATATCCCAGTCACACGTGATAATGCCAAAAATCAAATAAATGCAGTGAATGAGGCAGGACTGGGACCACAGATAGGTGCTTTGCACATGTAGTGAATTTGGCATCACATCTCAGTCAATAGGATGGAGCGCCTCCTTGGGAGGATCAGGAAGGAGGTTTCCTACTTCAACCCAAGCACAACAGCTGCTCATGTGTTTAAGACAAAGCAAGAAATGCTAAAGCTGACTACTCATAAAGCTCATACATGATGTCCCAACAAGGTGGAACTCCACTTATGATGTGTTGGAGCAGCAGGCCGCTATATACTCTGCATTGACCCACAACACCCTGAAGACAAATGTCAAAGACATCATCACCCTCTCTGATGATGATGTGAGAGTGGCAGAGGAGGTCCTCCAGGTGCTTAAACCCCTCAAAACTGTTACATCTCTACTGAGCACTGAAACTTCACCATCTGTGTCAATGATCCTGCCACTGAAAACAAGGATTCTACAATCCATGGCTCCAAGTGTAGAAGACAGCAGCATCACTCCAGATGTCAGGCTTTATTTCACTACCTATCTTTCAAGGAAGATGATGTGCTTTCTTATGTTGCACTTTAAGTTGTTTTTTATTAATGGTCATTGGTCCAAGTTTAAAGAAAGGAGAAATGCCTTTTTATGTTGCACTGTTTTTCATTATGTTAAAAGGAAAATAAAAATGCATGTCAAGTTGATCAACAGATTGTATTATTCTCCAGTGCAATAACAGTACTGAAATGAAGGCTAAAAGGGCATTAATGGGAGCTTTAAAAAAAAAGAAGAAAAAAAAGAAGTAACTAAATAGTTACTTTTCACAGTAACGCATTACTTTTTGGTATAAGTAACTGAGTTAGTAACTGAGTTACTTTTGAAATAAAGTAACTAGTAACTGTAACTAGTTACTGGTTTTCAGTAACTAACCCAACACTGGCTCTGGAGCACTCGTAGATTTTGTTCTTACCTATGAACAAATCCCAGCTAAGAAAACATTGGTGAATACAAAAATCTCCTTAAAAACTTTGTAAGTGGGCCTAAAAACAACATTTGTTTTTAAGAACGGTGGCTGAATGGGGCCCAATGAGTTTGTCTTTTTCACAGTTCCACAGGTCTTTGTGTGTGTGTGGGTTGTAGGAGGATTTATAATCCATGTTTCATGAATGAGTTGAGCAGTCTGATGGCTTGTGGGAAAAAGCTATTGCTGAGTTTGGTAGTCTTGCAACGCATACTGCTGTAGCACTTGCCAGATGTAGGAGGGTGAACAGTTTGTATGTGGGGTGGGTGGGGTCTTTGATGATGTTGGTGGCTCTTTTGTGGCAGCGGGATGGGTATATGTCCTAGATGGATGGTTGGTCTGATCTGGTGATCTTCTCAGCTGACCTCACCACCCTCTGTAGAGCAACAGAACAGCTACCATGCCAGACTGAGAGACTGCTGGTGAGGATGCTCTCAATGGCACCCCTGTAGAAGGTGGTGAGTGCCATTGGGGGAGGTTGGCTCTTCTCATCCTGCGTAGGAAGTGGAGGCGTTGCTGAGCTTTCTTGACAAGGGAAGTGGTGTTGGTAGACCATGACAGGTCTACTCACGATAAAAATTATTCATTATGTTAAATCAGTGCCGGCCCAAGCCTCCATGGGGCCCTAAGCAAAATTTGATTTTGGGGCCCTCTATTTCTGCCAATAATATTGATTGTTGATCATTCACACACCTACTATAAACTCATTGCGGCTCTGGCAGTGTTGTTTACATTATCCTATTGTCAGCCTGGCATGTCTTTACAAATGACATGTCATTTATAAAGATATGGGGGTGGCCCAGTTAAGAACATAAATAATACCAATGAATGAACGAATGATGTCCAGAGTGCCACATATGGTTCCTAATCTTAAAATGTAGAAAACATTCAGCTACAAGAGTGGCCTGGGGTTGAACAGTCCAAGTGATAAAGCTTTGTATTTACAGTAAAAGTGTCATCTTGTCTCATCAGTCTTGTACATATTAGTCTTTAATTACTAGTTTACATTTTTAGTTAATTGTTCATATTTAATGTTTACTTTGTACAAAGAGAGCGCAGTCTACTGAAGTTAAATTCATCAATAGTTTTCCCCTTTGAAAGACGCAAGGCAAAATCCTTCCATTTCACCATGTTGCTACAATGATCTTCACTGTTTTCATGCTGTTTCAGCAGTGCACCTATGTTGACCCAATCCCGCTGTCCCTCGGCTGCCAGTTTTAAGGACTTTTTGGAAAATAATTTGCAGCAAAAGCAATAGACTGCATCTTTACTTCTTGAATAAGTCAGCCAGCTACGCTTGACTTTTTCCCCATTGACTAGCTGTCTGTAGGTATAATGATAATGAAAACTTCGGCCATCATGCCGTTTGGGGAATGAAAAGTTCTCCTTAATAGACAGTGGTCCTCTGATCACCTGCTCAGTCCTGTCTGAATCTGAGAGGAAAGATATGGCGTCACATTAGTGCCAAAATTCCAAGCGCATAAAAACTGTTATCGCGCGCTGATTCTCCACTTTGTGCGCGCGCGACACCCTTTTGCACGCGCGTGGTGTCTTTTTGCGCGCGCGTGGTGTCTTTTTGCGCGCGCGCGGTGCCTTTCTGCGCGCGCGCCGTCTCGGTCTGTGCGCTCTCTGTGTACTCCTGGCATCTCTCCTCGCGCTGTCATTTTTTTTTGGCACTTTGGGGGCAGGTATGCTTAGACAGCCCTTCCTTTCTGATTGGCTCTGAGCATTTTTCATATGACCAATCATTCTCCAGCGTAGCAACGTTGTAGCCATCTTACCTCGGACAGCTAGCCTCAATCATTACATTGATGTCAAAGCAAGTTATGGTAATTTAATTAGTACATGTACCAATTAAATTACCATAACTTGCTCGATTTTCAACCAATTTACAAACGGTTTGCCTTGTTACAAATCTTATTACATGTAGATATGACATAGGATGCTGCACCTGTTGAAATTACCTCTTTCGCTATAAAAAAAAAATGACTTAATTGTGCAACATAGTTGTGTAGGGTCAGTGATAGTCAGTTCTCTGATTATTTTAAACTGTTTCAGAATACATTATTAAAAGGCTATTTTTAACATTTTAAAAACAAAATTCAAAGATTATTTCATTAATTTTATGGCTGAATCAAAAGAAATTCCATAAATTAGAAAACAAATGTTCAAGAAGAAGTGAAAACTTTGCGCCTATAACAATCTTGATACATATTGACGATGACCCGCCCTGCTATACTTCTGATTGGCTCTGAGCGTTTCGCCGACCAATCAGAAAGAAGGGGCCGTCTAAGCATACCCGCCCCCAAAGTGCCAAAACGAAACATGCCAGCGCACAGACCGAGACGGCGCGCGCGCAAAAAGGCACCACACGCGCGCAAAAGGGTGTCGCGCGCGCGCACGAAGTGGAGAATCAGCGCGCGATAACAGTTTTTATGCGCTCGGATTTTTGGCACTAATGTGACGCCATAGCAGGCGGCAAACGTCACAGGTGCAGCAGAGGCAGCTTTACATTTAAAGAGAGGCAGGAAGAATCACTAAGCCTAGATCAGCAGCAGCACTCTGTTGACCTAAAATTGTGTTTTTGTACAATAATATATCTTTGATCATTTAGAAATCATCAGTCAGACTCGTACATGCAAAAAATTAAAAATAAGATTTTTTTGTTAATTGCTTTTGGGGGCCCCCTGGTGGCCGCGGGGCCCTAAGCAAGCGCTTAGTACGCTTATGCCTTGGGCCGGCTCTGTGTTAAATTAAACAGTGTTGGGGTGGAGTGTGAACCATCATGTCATTTATAATGTCTAATAAACTAACCATTGATAAATGTTATCCATATATTTAAAGACAAATATTTCTGTTTTTGTTCATTAATAGTATCAACGTGTCAGCTTTTTCTCATTACCTTTATCTATTTTTTTACATTTTCATAGAGAGATGTATTTTTTTAAGTTATGTACTTTTTGTGTAGACAACCCAAAACCAGTGGAGTTGGCACCTTGTGTAAATCGTAAATAAAAACAGAATACAATGATTTGCAAATCCTTTTCAACTTATATTTAATTGAATACACTGCAAAGACAATATATTTAATGTTAGAACTGAGAAACTTTATTTTTTTTGCAAATATTAACTTATTTGGTATTTGATGCCTGCTACATGTTTCAAAAAAGCTGGCACAAATTGCAAAAAAGACTGAGTAAGTTGAGGAATGCTCATCAAACATTTCTCAACCAGCTATTGCAAGGAATTTAGGGATTTCACCATCTACGGTCTGTAATATCATCAATAGGTTCAGAAAATCTGGAGAAATCACTGCACGTAAACGGCATGGCCCATGACCTTCGATCCCTCAGGCAGTACTGCATCAAAAAACGACATCAGTGTGTAAAGAATATCACCACATGGGCTCAGGAACACTTCAGAAAACCACTGTCGGTAACTACTGTTTGTCATTACATCTCTAAGTGCAAGTTACAACTTTACTATGCAAAGCGAAAGCCATTTATAAAAACAACATGCCCAAGCTCATCTAAGATGGACTGATGCAAAGTGAAAAAGTGTTCTGTGGTCTGACGAGTCCACATTTCAAATAGTTTTTGGAAACTGTGGACGTCGTGTCTTCTGGACCAAAGAGGAAAAGAACCATCCGGATTGTTATAGGCGCAAAGTTCAAAATCTATCATCTGTGATGGTATGGGGGCGTATTAGTGCCCAAGGCATGGGTAACTTACACATCTCTGAAGGCACCATTAATGCTGAAAGGTACATACAGGTTTTGGAGCAACATGTGTTGCCATCCAAGCAATGTATTTTTCATGAACGCCCCTGCTTATTCCAGCAAGACAATGCCAAGCCACATTCTGCATGTGTTACAACAGCGTGGCTTCGTAGTAAAAGAGTGCGGGTACTAGACTGGCCTGCCTGTAGTCCAGACTTGTCTGCTATTGAAAATGTGTGGTGCATTATGAAGCCTAAAATACGACAACGGAGACCCCGGACTGTTGAACAACTTAAGCTGTACATCAAGCAAGAATGGGAAATAATTCCACCTGTAAAGCTTCATAAATTGGTCTCCTCAGTTCACAAATGTTTACAGAGTGTTGTTAAAAGGAAAGGCCATGTAACACAGTGGTAAAAATGCCCCTCTGACAACTTTTTTGCAATGTGTTGCTGCCATTAAATTGTAAGTTAATGATTATTTGCAAAAAAAAATACATGTTTCTGAGTTCAAACATTAAATATCTTGGCTTTGCAGTCTATTCAATTGAATATAAGTTGAAAAGGATTTGCAAATCATTGTATTCTGTTTTTATTTACGATTTACACAACTGGTTTTGGGTTTTGTAAATTGACATGTGCTAAATGTATGTACATGTACATGCTGTATCGAGACAGATCCATTTTGTCATGATTAGTTGCTCGGGTCATGTTCTGTTTAGTTTTAGACTCCCTCAGTTCCTGTCTTGAGCACCCCTGGGTTTGTGTTTTGGTTGCCATGGGTGCAGACTGGTTTCTGTCACGTTCAAACACTGAGTACATCTGTTAAACAAGACAAAAGGCAAGGAATCAAACAGAGACAGAATTCAATTTGGACTCAATTGAGGAGAGACGGCGTCGACCTGTAACCTCTTACAGTGTCTTAGCACGCTCTGACGAAGAAGGTTTTCGTCTCCTCTTTTAATTCAGATGTTCCATGTTCACGCACCAACATATGTCACAGCAGGAATGGTAAGTGTGTAAAAGAGTCATTGTTTTCGGTCGCTTTGAAGTCCAAGAAGAGGATTTCTCGGGCTTGGGCTCTTCCTGGATCCAGCTGGGGCAGGTGTTGGAGGACAATGGATAACCCCTCCCGTCTCCTGACCACAGGGACTTCAAGAGGGCAACGGGTCGTAAATAGCGTTGACTTCAGTTACCAAATAGTTGGAAGAGAGTTTGTGAAATACTTCAAAGAGAGTTTGTTTAACACTTCAAAGAGAGTTCCTCTGGGAGTTGAGCAGATCCTGCCATCTGTCCGTGTTGAAATCACAGTGGCGTTTCACGAGCCTTCTTCCTCTTGTTAGGCCTCGAAAGACAGCATTCATAATACAACGTTTCTTTTGTGATAACTTACAAACAATTATTCCAACATTTCCCTCCTGTTTATCGCAAAAACTTCCCCAGACTCTCTTCATCCCCAATAACTTCTTCTTGCGATTTTCAGTTAATGGTTCATTTTCCTAGGTTCAAGTTATGTTTACACTCAGAGTTCAACATCAATTTTTCTCATCGATTCTCGGGTCTGGAAACAGATCAGGAACACCATCCAGGTAGGTATCCCCATCATCAGATTCATCTTCCTTATCGTCCGCCAGGAGGTGCATCCGAACAGCTTTATCATCTGCTGGGCTATTCGCTGTGGTAATCAGACGGTTAAGCAGAGAACGCAGACAGGGAATACAACAACATCCACACAACGTCAGTATTGCTACAAACACGGCCATAGATACTAGAATTGATGATACCAAAGACTTGTATTTGCCGAAACCGTCCATCCACCCATCCCACATAGATGTATCTATGCCTGAGTGCTCTTTCATTTTACCGTTGAGGGTGCGAAGGCCTTCCAGTGCTTTGGTCAGGCTACCTTCCACCCATCCCACATAGATGTATCTATGCCTGAGTGCTCTTTCATTTTACCGTTGAGGGTGCGAAGGCCTTCCAGTGCTTTGGTCAGGCTACCTTCTGCGTCGGTGTTGTTTGGTATGAACGTGCAACACTGTTCACCAAATATTGCGCACACACCCCCTCTTTCCGCTAACAACATGTCCAGCGCCATACGGTTTTGAAAGGCCATAAGGGAGGTGGCGGCGAGTTGATCAGCGACTGCTTCAAGTCCGGCCTGTGTCCAATTTCCCAATCTCTGTACGTTGTAGTGGACATAGTTTATCCTGTCAACATTCTTGTTAATCGTACACCACCAACAGACGGATGATTCAAATCCATCTGCAACTTGATTTACCAATTTATAGTCGTCAGGTACACCTCTTGGGACACCTATTGCATCGATATAAGTTGGATCTCCAACACTTTGCCAGGTCACATCACGTTTAGTTATTTTCCAATGTTCAGGTATCAAACTGTTCAGGCGTGTTAACAATTCTTGTGCAAATATTGATACTTTTACTATGTGTATGCAGTTATCTGTTGATACGCTTCCTAACTGTTGTACAGAGCCTTGCATGTTAATGCAGGTATAATTAGCTTTTTCACATATTTATCAAATATTGGTTTCTGTTTTGTCTCTTTAGCTACATGGTAATTTTGTTTTGCTCATTACTTCAATTCAACTTTTTTTTTGACTCATCTTGAGTAATTGTCTGGGTTTATACATACAACACAATCAGTTTTTGTAGCCTTTCCCACTTGCTCCGCCATAAGGAACAAATTAATTACCAAAACAGGAACCAATTATTAACAAACTTTGACACACCATCAAATGGTATGCTTACAACTTTGTCACAGTGGGATTTGTAGTGTGCTAGTTAATATGTCACTTTGATAACACAAATACAATTCCAAATACTTTTTTTTCCATTATATGACCTTTCTAAATGTAAATACAATCCCAAATACTTTTCCCATTATATTACCTTTTTACAATGTGCTAAGTGTATTTAGCTTGGTCTTTCCACTATCTTTCAAATGGTGTTAGTCCTGTTGTACTTGTAATGTTAATGTACATTTTTACTAAATATTTGCATAATGCTTTTGCTACTGTCAGCACATCTGCTTTTCCTTTAGGAAATATTTCTAACTACTTTGAAAATGCATCTACTATGACCAGACAATAATGTTTTCCTTCACTCTTATTTAGTTAATTGCCTAGATGTTTTATACAATTTTTTTTTTATAAGAACTAAACTATAGGAAGTATAGTACTTCTGTATAAGGGTATTCATATCCCTCCTGTTGAGCCATGAGTTCAACCATGGCTCAAAACTGCTACCCACTTATATAGATTTTTTAGTAAGATTAGTTTATTGTCTGGACATACATAGATGTCTTCTTTGATCAACGTGACTCCGTTTTTTTAATCCATTTATCTTTTTCTTTTGGAGTACTTTGTTGTTGCATGTCTTTTAGTATATCATGCGCTAGTTTGTAGTTTGAAATATGTATTTCCTTTTCTGTTGCTTGTTTTGCTGTTTTGTCAGCAAACACATTTCCTATTGATACTGTGTCTGTTCCTTTGGTGTGTGTCGCACATTTGCATATTGCTATTTTAGCTGGTAGCTGTACTGCTTCTACTAATTCTTTTTTCTCTCTCTTTTTTTTCTTCTTCTAATCAGTTCTCCAATGTGTTACAGATTTTCCTGTTGACTTAATCATTCCTATATTTTGGCTATCTTTATATGTATTGTGACCTTTTGATCTTCCATTACTTTACATGCTTCTATTAGTGTTTCTAGTTCTGCCGCTTGCATTGAGCAATTTGATGGTCATTTGATAGCTTTCAAAACTTTCGTTACTGTAACAATCGCACATTCTGTTCTATTTTTATTTCACAGAATGCTGCTTTAGCTTCTGAATTCCACTCTATAGATGATTTCATTTTTTCATTAATTTACTTAAAGGAGCTACTATTTCAGCATAATTTGGTATCCAACTTCTACAATAATTAGTTAATCCTAAAAATTACCTCATTTGCTTCTTTATTTGTGGTTTTTGTACTTGCCGTACTTAGTTTTTCTATTTTCCACAATAGTGCGTCCATTTTTGTTTAGAGAACGTCCTAGATTCTTCACTTCTCTTTTGCATAATTGTACTTTTATTTTGCTTATTTTGTGTCTTTCACTATGTAAATTATTTAATAACGCTAATGTTATTTTTCCTCCTAATTCAAATGTTATACATATTACTTTATGCATTTTTTAAGTAATGTTTTAAACTCACTTAACTGTCTATATGCCACTTAATCTATACTTTTACACTCAGAATTAACATTCTTCCCATTGTTTATATTTTTTATTTGCAATTATTATTCAATAATATTCAAAGCAAACAGTTGTCTATCGCTAGCTGATAGTTTTCCTGATTGCCATACCTCCTTATTTATTCTATGTTATGTTCTTATCTTATCTTAGCTCAACACTCAGATGTATGGTGTTGCAAATGTCTAAAACATAATCTAACCTAAGAATGTTATACTACACTTCAAAGTTAAACCTACTTTAAATTTACATGTAATAAATTCATTTTCACACCTCCCCCACTGCGCCACGCACACACACACACACACACACACACACACACACACACACACACAAGGTGGTATGTGAGTGCGTGAGTGCCCTTCTAAGGGCAAAGGTCAGCAACACTTGAAGAGATTTCTCTTCTTTTTTCTTTTTTCTCTCTTCTTTCCTCAGCTAATGAACATGTAACCCACTTTATCATTTTATCATACTATACATCTCAACTCTTATTATAGTTATTAATCTAGGTTTTTATTTGTTCCATTATTTAATTATACATATATATATTTGTATATATAAAAGCGCTCTTTATATATCCAAACATACATGTATATCTTCAGTCTACCTTTTCTTCATCTCTTATTTCAACACCCCCATTATCTCTCTTTCGCATTAGTTTATTTCATTTTGCATTAACTCTTATTATTGATTTTTCCCTATTTCTTCATCTATTTTTACTTTTATCTCATTTTAGCACTTTGAGATTTTTTCCTATTTGCTTTTTCTTTTAACCTATTTTTATTTTTATTTGAACCTCCAGGGTTTTTACACAATTTTTACCTGGAAAGATACACTTAAACACACACTAACAAACAAACAAACAAACACATTTGCAGCGATCTTACCACCAATGGCATACGCTGACAACATGACTAATTGGTGTTGTCTTTTAACAGTCATGCTGGGTTACTTTGATTGTTTTTTTTTTTTTTCTCAGGACAGTTTCTTGCAAAATGTCCTTCTCTGCTACAACTCCAACATGCAGTCGGGTGTAACCGCTGACGTTGTGGTTGTTGTCTTCTATTTTGGTTTAAATAGATTGTAATAGACCATATTAGATCTGCGTTTCTTTGTGTCCCTCTTTCCATTTTGAGAATTTGGAGTAATCCGTCGTCCCCTACAGAGCCGAACTTATAAGGATTACTTTTGTTTTTGTTGTAAGATAGTGGTTTAATTTATTATTGTGGTACACGTCGCTTCTACTGGAGATGGTTCCCCAGTGGAGGTGTCTTGCCTAGAGCATCCACAATAACCCACTATTTACTTCTCACAACTATAATATGGAGTGATAGCCTAATGGCGATTACTCCCACACACTCTCACATTCACACCTTTCAGTATATTGATTTACGGAAATTTCAATGTTTATTACATGAGGACCCCGTCGCTCTCCAGGTTATTGTTTTTTACGGACAAAATGCAGTTTTTATTCTGAATAGACCATTTTAGGTCTGTTGGGCTCCGTCGTCCTCAGGATAATGGTTCACGGATATTTCAAATTATTGTAGGCCCCGACACCCCCTAGTATGTTTGTTTATGGATATTACGGATTCCAGTTTTCGCGGTTCCGTTTACCTGCAGTATTTTGGCCTCTTCAGTTTTATTTTAATTCAGTTTTTATTTAAAATTTTAATACTCACGGACGTTGGACTCCGACGTCCCTCTAATTTGGCCTTTTTACCTGTTAGAGCCTAGGATTTACAGGGTTTGTTTATGCGTCGTAACCCTCAGTCACACGCTTTTTCTTAGTCGTTTCTTTCTTCGTCAATTTAAAACGTACTCACTGCTCTCTGCGTTCCTTCCTCTTGTCCTTGGATTTTCGTCAGTCTTTCAATTCCAGCTCGAAATGAAGAAAAAGCAGTTCCTCAATCAGGATTTGGATGCCATGGTCTTTCTGGTTTCACTCATTCTTGCTGGAATCGTCAGACGTGTTGGAATCCGGCTCGAAGGACCAATTAGATGTCACGTTCAAACACTGAGGACATCTGTTAAACAAGACAAAAGGCAAGGAATCAAACAGAGACAGAATTCAATTTGGACCCAATTGAGGAGAGACGGCGTCGACCTGTAACCTCTTACAGTGTCTTAGCACGCTCTGACGAAGAAGGTTTTCGTCTCCTCTTTTAATTCAGATGTTCCATGTTCACGCACCAACATATGTCACAGCAGGAATGGTAAGTGTGTAAAAGAGTCATTGTTTTCGGTCGCTTTGAAGTCCAAGAAGAGGATTTCTCGGGCTTGGGCTCTTCCTGGATCCAGCTGGTGCAGGTGTTGGAGGACAATGGATAACCCCTCCCGTCTCCTGACCACAGGGACTTCAAGAGGGCAGCAGGTCGTAAATAGCGTTGACTTCAGTTACCAAATAGTTGGAAGAGAGTTTGTGAAATACTTCAAAGAGAGTTTGTTTAACACTTCAAAGAGAGTTCCTCTGGGAGTTGAGCAGATCCTGCCATCTGTCCGTGTTGAAATCACAGTGGCGTTTCACGAGCCTTCTTCCTCTTGTTTGGCCTCGAAAGACAGCATTCATAATACAACGTTTCTTTTGTGATAACTTACAAACAATTATTCCAACAGTTTCACCTGCCTCTGATTAGTGTTCGGCACGCACCTGCTGCTGGGCACTAATCAGAGAGTTACTGTACTTATCCCCACTGTTCGCCACACTCGGTCTGGCTTCCTTATTTGCTTCTGCAACATGTTACATTGAGTATTTCTATGTTTCTTGATTCTAGTTCATGAGCTAAGCTTTGCCATAGCTCCCATGCTATCCGAACGCTTTTTTGTATTTTTGTGTTTGGCATGATATTTGGACAATAAATCATTTTCTTACCTGCACGCTTCGTACGGAGTTCCGTCTGCATCCCGGGAGAACGACCCACGCAGTAAAAACCCCGACGTGACACATTTAGAGTTTGAGCAGAAATATTTTGTGTAGGAACTAACCATCTGTGGTCAGATGAAACAAAAATTTAGCTGTTTGGCCACAATACCCAGCAATATGTTTGGAGGAGAAAAGGTGAGGCTTTTAATCCCAGGAGCACCATTCCTACCGTCAAGCATGGTGGTGGTAGTATTATGGTCTGGGCCTGTTTTGCTGCCAATGGAACTGGTGCTTTACAGAGAGTAAATGGGACAATGAAAAAGGAGGATTACCTCCAAATTCTTCAGGACAACCTAAAATCATCAGCCCGGAGGTTGGGTCTTGGGTGCAGTTCGGGTTTTTTTAAGCGCATTTTGTTCATATTTTTTAATTTCTGGACTCTATCTGGCTAGCGTGCTAAATGTTGGCATTTCTGTTCGGCTTTGGCTCGTCAGCTTTCCAATATTATATATATTATTTATATATATTTATTTATTTATATATGCACCTTATTACTTTTTTATCCTGCACTACCATGAGCTTATGTAACGAAATTCCGTTCTTATCTGTGCTGTAAAGTTCAAATTTGAATGACAATAAAAAGTAAGTCTAAGTCTAAGTCTATACACCATAAACTATTAACCTGCTATGTCACATGAATGTTTTTTAAAGTAATAATTTTGTGAAATGGAAAAAAAAAAATACAAGTAATATAAAAAAAATAATATGGTGTTTACTTTTTGATATCAATATAAAACACAAATCAGTTTGGTCAATGAAGATAAAGTCAAATAAAAAAAGCTTTGTTCTTCTTCAACAACACCATATGGTTCAGTGCAACAGTTTAACCAACAAAAATAAACAGGAGTGATACCCCTCCCATCGAATACACAATCTTTGTGCCTCACTGATAACTCAGCGGGTTGATACTGTGGAGGAGGGCGTGGTCGGCGCACCTCCTGCAGGAATGGGGTGTGTATGGCCCGGCCTCGAAGCCAGCGACAGGTGAGTAGGTTGCCCCAGCTGGGGCTGGTTATCTAATCACCTGTCGCCTTTATTAGCAGCAGCCGGACCGAGACACGTTGGTTGGAGTTGGAGAGAGAGAGAGCGACACGCTGGAGAAGAGAGCAAGACACACGTGAGAGAGCAGAGCAGAGCAGCAGGAGAGACTGGGGCTGAAAAGTCGAGCGCGATTGCTGCTGCGTGGACTCCATAAAACATTGTTGAATCCCGTATATCGGGCTCTCGTGCCAGTGTGTGGTGGTCAGGAGAACCCACTAGAGGGCAACCTCTACAGATACATAACAGCCTGCGTTCAATTCGATGACATGACAACACATTTAGCTAGTATTGATGTTATTGGAACACTGACAAAGTGTTCCCAGTAAACAAACTAAAGACTTTATAAACAAGTTGTGGCAACTTTCCCTACACATCATGGTAACTGTCATCCATAGTAGCTGAGTGAAGGACTCTGTGTTGCACTTTCAAAATGAAACTGCAACATCAAATATTTGTTTCCTCCGCTGTATACTTTTTGTATAAGCATGGTGAGACTCCATGTGTCACAGCTCTGTATAATACAGTTTAAGAGGAACCCAAAGATGCAGACAAAAGGTGAGTTGAACGGTTATTTACTAGAGTTGCGTACTCACAAAAAGGTGCTTCTCACAGGAGGGAACAAAAAGCGACGGTGCAAAAAGGAGAACTCAAAATGGGCACCGTGGAGAAAACAAAAACTAATATATAAAAATAGAACAAACTTGGGTCGGAGTTGCAAGACGTGCTACCGCCGACGTAGACACCAAGCTGGATGGCACCGGGAGTGGCCTGGATAACAAGCAGCAAGAAACTCGAAGCATGGAAGTCGTCAGAAGTGGAGAGCCGAGGAATAGAATCACCAAGTGCCATCCAGCTGCCAAGGTGCTGCTTAAATATCATCTGAGAAAATTGGGAGCAGCTGTGCACGTCTCACAACTCCGCCCACAATGGGAACACAGGAACTCTAAGGGGAAGGAAAAATGAAGTGAAGGTCAACAAGGTCAACTGCACCAACAAAGGAAAACTGAATACAAACCACAAGGTGGCAGCAGGTGGTGACAGTATCCCCCCCTTAATCAACGGACGCCACCTGGCGGACCTCCTGGTTTTTTAGGAAATCTGTGATAAAAATCGGTAATTAGTGTTTTATCGATGATAAGGGAACGAGAGATCCAGGAACGATCCTCTGGGGGGTAACCCTTCCAGTCGATCAGAAACTGCACCCCCCTGCCTCGCCTCCTGGAGTCCAGGATGGTGTTGACTATGAAGGCCGTATGACCCTCCACCTGCAGAGGACCTGGGGGAGACACTGATGGAGGGCTCAGGTCACTCGACTAGACGGGCTTCAGGCGGGAGACATGGTAGACTGGGTATAACTTGAAAGACTTTGGTACCTTGAATCGAGCTGTGACGGGAGTAATCATCCGCTTCACCTCGTATGGTCCAATGAATCTCGGTGCCAGTTTCTTCGACTCTCCTGGCAGTGTAACATCTCTGGATGATAGCCAAACCTTTTGGCTGGGTTTGTAGTCAGGGGCTGGTCTGCGATGACGATTTGCCATGGTTTGGTTTCGTCTGGCAGTGCGAGATAGGGCGGCACGGGTATCACGCCACACACGGTGCACCATGCGCAGGAAGGCAGTCACGGAAGGGACTGTGGACTGTACTTCCTGAGAGGAAAATATAGGAGGTTGGAAACCATGCACCACATGAAAAGGGGACCGGCCAGTAGATGACCAAATGAGAGTGTTACGGGCATACTCCACCCAAGGGAGATAGGTGGACCACAAAGATGGATGTTGGTGACAAACACATCTCAAGGCCGCCCCTAAGTCCTGGTTGGCTCTTTCAGATTGTCCATTCGATTGTGGGTGTTATCCTGATGACATACTGACGGTGGCCCCCAACAGGTTGCAGAATGATCGCCATGTAGCAGATGAGAATTGAGGACCTCTGTCTGACACCACATCAATGGGGATTCCGTGAAGACGAACCACATGGGTGACTAGCAGTTTGGCGGTTTCTAGGGAGGAGGGAAGTCTACGAAGGGGCACAAAGTGTGTGAATTTAGAGAATCTGTCTACAATTGTGAGGATGACAGAAAACCCCCTGGAGATGGGTAGACCTGTGACAAAGTCCAGAGCAATGTGCGACCATGGACGAGAGGGGATGAGAAGGGGCTGCAGCAACCCCGCAGGAGCCTGATGGGAAGCCTTGCTCCTGGCGCAGACAGGGCATGCAGCCACAAATCTCTTTGTGTCAGTGTGGATGGTTGGCCACCAGAACCGCTGAGTGAGTAGGAACTCAGTGCGTCTGGCACCTGGGTGGCAGGCAATCTTGGAGGTGTGAGCCCAAGACAAGACTTCTGGACGGAGGGTTCTCGGCACAAAAAGGCGACCGGGGGGGCAGCCAACAGGAGATGGGGAGTCCTTCATAGCCTCCGACACACGCCTCTCAACCTCCCACTGTAATGCACCAAGGATCCGGGACTGGGGAAGGAAGGTCTCTGAGGGAGTGTCTTCTGTTGTGGGAGAGAACATCCTCGACAAGGCGTCAGGTTTACCATTGAGTGACCCTGGGCGAAAGGTGATGCAGAAGTCAAACCTTGTGAGGAATAGGGCCCACCAAGCCTGGCGGGGATTGAGGCGTTGAGCAGAGCGGAGGTAGGCTAGGTTACGCTAATCCGTATAAATGATGATTGGATGTTTGGCACCCTCCAGCCAGTGCCTCCATTCTTGTAGGGCCAGGACCACTGCCAGAATCTCTCGGTTCCCAATATCATAATTCCTCTCTGCAGGTGAAAGGCGTTTGGAGAAGAAGGCGCAGGGGTGCAGCCTCCGATCGGCACTGGAATGCTGGGACAACACAGCCCCTACACCGGTGTCAGATGCGTCCACCTCAACAAAAAATGGGAGATCATGATTAGAGTGAACTAATACAGGAGCAGGCCCTGCGATGAGGTGGCGACTTGTCCAGGGTGTACCCCGCCTTCCGCCCGATTGTAGCTGAGATAGGCTCCAGCGCCCCCCGCGACCCCAAAGGGAATAAGCGGTAGAAAATGGATGGATGGATGGAATACAGGAGCAGAGCTAAAAAGAGGTTTAAGGCGTCGAAAAGCCTGGTCAGCCTCTGAGGACCACACAAAAGGAACTTTAGAGGACGTTAATCTATTTAAAGGCTGCGCTACTTTACTGAAGTCTCTAATGAAACGTCGGTAAAAGTTAGCGAACCCTAGAAACCGTTGTAACAGCTTCCTGGATGACGCCGTTGGCCAGTCTACCACAGCTTGGACCTTAGCTGGGTCTGGCTTAACCTGCCCCCTCTCTATAATCAGCCCCAGAAACGACACTGTGGGAGAATGAAACGTGCATTTTTGGGGCTTAACAAATAACCGTTTTTCTAAAAGTCTCTGCAAGACCAGACGGACATGCTGATTGTGTACTTCAATGGAGCGTGAAAAGATAAGTATGTCGTCCAAGTACACTACTACGAAACGGCCTATCATGTCGTGGAGAACATCATTGATCAAACACTGAAAAACACCGGGAGCATTTGTGAGGCCGAATGGCATGACGCAATACTCAAAGTGGCCTAGAGGAGTGTTAAAAGCAGTCTTCCATTCATCGCCCTGACAAATACGCACAAGGTGATACGCGTTACGAAGATCTAATTTGGTAAATACTACCGCCCCATGCAGAGGTGCAAATGAAGACTCCAGTAGTGGAAGAGGGTATTTATTCTTAACCGTGATCTTATTTAGGGCTCGGTAGTCTTTACAGGGTTGCAACCCTCCGTCCTTCTTCTTAACGAAAAAAAACCCAGCCGCCACGGGAGCGGAAGAGGGACGAATGTGTCCGGCGGCGAGAGAAGAGGAGATGTATTCCTCCATAGCATGCTGTTCGGGACGTGAAATATTGTATAGCCGTGAAGAAGGTAGCGTAGACCCTGGAAGGAGGTCAGCGGCACAGTCATATGGGCGGTGGGGGGGGGGGGGGTAGCGACGTAGCCTGGTCTTTACTAAAGACATCACTAAGGGAATGATATTCCTCAGGAATCAGTGAAAGATCAGGGGGTTGAAGACTAGGAAGAGTGACAGGCTTAGTAGGAGACGAAGCGGGGCGTAAACAGTGACTATGACAAAAAAATACTCCAATTAGTAATTTTTAGTGTGGTCCAATCTATGCTGGGACTGTGACGTTGCAACCAAGGAAGGCCAAGAACTATGGGTGCTGAATGAGAAGGCATTATAAGAAAACTAACCTTCTCACGGTGATTTCCCAAAATAAGGAGGGATGTGGCGTGTGTTTGATGCGTAATATTAGCCAGGTGACGCCCGTCAAGTGAGCTAACAGTCTTAATGCGTTCCACACCCACAGTAGGAATCTTTAACAACTCAACAAGCCCACTGTCAATAATGTTCTCATCTGCCCCTGAGTCAATAAGTGCCTTAATAGGGCACGACTCCCCCGCCCCCATGACAGAGTACCTTCCACTTGAAGTCTTCCCACCAGCGGAGAAGATGCAGATGTTGCTGCCGGGGCAGTCGGCGAAGGTGGTAATCTTGGCCGAGGAAGATCTCCGGTGGAAGCAGGACGGCCCCTAGTAGGGCGCGCAGGACAACGAACAACGACGTGGTCCGCAGCTTCACAGTACAGGCATAACCGCAACCTCAGCCGACGAATCCTCTCCGCTGATGACAGGCGGCTGCCACCCAGCTGCATGGGTATCGCCCCCTCTAGCCCCTCCTCCGGGGCACTGCAGTCAGAAGGCGGAAGCGACCCTCCCTGAGGCTTGGACGGTAAATGTGGAGACCTGGTAGGTGACTGCCATCTGGTGGACGGAGGATCCCTCCCCTTCTGAGCGTGTCGCTCTCGTAGGCGGTTGTCCAATCGGATGGAGAGCGAAATGAGCTCCTCTAGGGTCTGGGTTTCGTCACGGGCAGCCAGCTCGTCTTGGATGCGGGGGATAAGGCTAGCCAGGAATATTCCCCGCAATGCTCTCTCCCCCCAGCCACTCTCCGCTGCCAGGATCCTGAAGGATATTGAGTGGTCGGCTGTAGAGGAGGACCACTGGCGAGTAGCGAGGAGGCGACTGCCTGCCTCTCGTTCCCTCACAGGGTGATCAAAAATGCTGCGCAGCTCAGCAGAAAACAGGGATAGACTGGAACGAAGTTCTGGCTTGCTCTCACATATCTCCATAGCCCAGCGTGCTGCTCTTCCAGCCAGTAGACTGAGTATATATGCCACACGGGCGGAGTCTGTTGAGTACGAGTGAGGCTGCTGTGCAAATACTAAGGAGCATTGGTATAAAAAAAGTCTGCATTGTCCAAAGTCCCCCTCATACCTGGGTGGGTGTGGTATGCTGGGTTCTCGGGTAGAAAAACCCGATGTCGAGGCGTCGAAGGAACCAGAGTTTCCAGCTGCAGGTTGAGTTACCTCCGAGCCTGGGAGCGGGTGAGGGACAAACATGCGGGTGTGCATTTCTTGCACTAGTGTTGTCAGGTTAGCCAAACTCTGTTCATGATGGCTTATTTGCTGGCCATGAGCCCTGAGAGCCCGTCGAACAGGATCTTCGTCTGCGGGTTCCATAATGACTTGGTGATTCTGTCACAGCTCTGTATAATACAGTTTGAGAGGAACCCAAAGATGCAGACAAAAGGTGAGTTGAACGGTTCTTTACTAGAGTTGCGTACTCACAAAAAGGTGCTCCTCACAGGAGGGAACAAAAAGCGACGGTGCAAAAAGGAGAACTCAAAATGGGCACCGTGGAGAAAACAAAAACTAATATATAAAATAGAACAAACTTGGGTCGGAGTTGCAAGACGTGCTACCGCCGACGTAGACACCAAGCTGGATGGCACCGGGAGTGGCCAGGATAACAAGCAGCAAGAAACTCGAAGCATGGAAGTCGTCAGAAGTGGAGAGCCGAGGAATGGAATCACCAAGTGCCATCCAGCTGCCAAGGTGCTGCTTAAATATCATTAAATTGGGAGCAGCTGTGCACGTCTCACAACTCCGCCCACAATGGGAACACAGGAACTCTAAGGGGAAGGAGAAATGAAGTGAAGGTCAACAAGGTCAACTGCACCAACAAAGGAAAACTGAATACAAACCACAAGGTGGCAGCAGGTGGTGACACCATGGAAATGAAGCGACCTGCTCCGTTTACTTGGAGGGAAATTCTCCGGAGCAAGGTACGTGTAGTTACTGCCATGTTTTCTAATATGGTGTGCCGAATGTAAAAGGGCATTCACACTTTTCTAGCAGATTTATTTCTCAGATTTAACTCACTTTTCTCAGATTTAGCAAAATGTCATCACAATTAAAGTACCAATAGAATGGAAAAACAAGTTGCTTCTACAGGTATATTGAAGCTATTATGACATATATCTGATTTATGATGCTTGAAGACATCCAAAGTTTGCAAATAAAAAGATATGATCAAAATAGTATCAATCTCACGGAGATTCCTGACCCATTTTGAGAGATAATGAGGAGGCCAGTCGCGTGATCGCCTGACATAGCAAGAGTAACAGAGCCCTTCCCCATCATTAACATTGCAAATCAAGCAGACTTTGTGAGAGCCGACAACAATTACTTTGGGAAAAAATATGATCCAGAACCATATATTTTTGAGCACGAACACAAAGAGGATGAACAATAACTTTTACAAGCCAACTGCTACCTGGCAGATACAGCTTTATAGTGACATTATGGCATACACAACATTGCTAGGTGCTAAACATATAAACTAACCATTTCAAACCAGAATAAAACAAACACTGTAATATTTCCATTCTCGCTGGGATGTCGACCGACGGGACGCTCACAAAATCGCTTTTAGATGAATAATTAGTCGCAATCCTCACAGTTCATGCAGGAAGCGTCTTTTGGGGTCTTTTTCGCTATCTCGCGGGGATGTGAAAGTCAACCAGCCTGTCGGACCATGGCCACATTTGTCTACTACCAGGTGAGAGCTGCATGAATTATAATCTAGAATGAACTTTTACCAAGTTTGAGACGAAGCAGAAGCAGTCGTTGGCTCGGTGTGTCAACAATAGCAGCGTAAGCTACTATCAATGCACCGCTAAATTAGTTTGTCTGCGTCAGTGCTTATAATAACAATATCACTTATAATTGGTTCGTTTTCAGGTCACGACATGTAGATGGTATATTGTTGGCGGTTTCTGGATGTTTTTTAGATGCTATAATGGACGCAACAGAGGACTCTCGATCTGTTGACTCAATAATTAGCTATATATTTACGATTTTGAATGCATAAAAAAATCCAAGCATTTGTGTTCTTGTCTTACATAAGGATTGTCAATGATTAACAGCACATCTCTTTATAAGTTTTGCATATTTCCAGTATGACTGATCTGATAATATGTTCGGAGTGCAGAAGCGTTACTCCAGTGATGTCATTTTTCGGAAATAGCTGAAGATATTCGGAGAGAAATATTCAAAATGGCTGACTGAATTTGTCGCATTTTGTAATGTTTTAACAGTGTTTTCACATACTTTACGGTTTGTAAATACAATTGGATATGGTTTGATAGATACAATGAAACACAATTAAGCATATAAAGTCCACTTGTTTTTCAACTCTACTGGTACTTTAAGTTTAAATTAAATGTTCACTCAAAATATAATATCTTAATGTTAAATCTAAACCTAAATCTTAAATATAAATATACATGTTAAATCTAAACAATTTGAACAATTTCACTTGTAGATCAATACATTTATTTTAAGTCTAAGTCTAAACCTATATGTTAAATCTAAACCTGAATGTTAAATCTAAACCTAAATCTTAAATCCAAACTTAAATGTTAAATCTAAGCCTAAATCTTAAATCTAAATCTAAATATGAACGCTAAATCTCTGGACGAGTGTAAAGATGAATATTTATAGGATGTCAATTTTCCACCAATCCGGTGCCTTTCAGCCGTAAAGCTGCACACACATCTCTGCGTCTAAATGCAGACACTTCTACACCTTTCTTACTGCGGAAGATGGAAACATGACAGATGCTTAATGACCTATAATGCCAATAAAATTGCATATTTTACAAAAAATGTTAGCGGTTAATTTTTTTCTGTAATTAAAAATGTTAACAGTATTACTAACTATTTGGAATTTTACATCTAATTCCAGATATAGTAAAGCACTATATGAATACAGACTATTTACCATTTCAGTATACAAGCTTTTCTATTTACGAAGCCCGTTCAAGTTCCGATTAGGTTCCTAAATCGTGGTTCCACTGTACACGCAAAATCCTCATTTAAAGGGGAAATGCACTTTTTGGGGAATTTATCGTTCACAATCATTATGAAAAACTAAAAGACAAATGTATTTTTTTAATGCATTCTATCTCATAAATAAACGTAAATAAAAGGCTGATTACAATGGAGTTAATAGAAGGTCCTCTATTCCGCCCATAAAGGCTAAATAACCATCCAAAAAGCACCAAGAATACTCAATTTACATTTTGTGACCTATATTTTAAACAAGTATTGACAATATTGTTCTTATAAGCGTTAAGGCAGACAAACTATTTTTCAGCTTGTTGCTGCTTTGTTGACGTCATCGGTTGGTGAGCTGCGTTCTCGCCTCGGAGCTTGTGAAAGTTTATTCTGGATCATAAATAATGCCTCTCACCTGGACAGCAGAAGGATGAGGACATAATCCGACAAGTTGGTCAACTTTGACATCCAATTTAGACCCGGTAATGGCGAGAAAGACACGGAAAGACGCTTGGTTTCACTCCCCTTTTTTCTTCGCGAGGATTATACATCTTTCTTAATCTAAACAGGAATATATGAACATCCTAACAGTCAGCATCCCAATGACAGCAGATATTGTACAGTAAGTGATGATTTATTATATGTGTTGGTTCTCATGAAGTCTGCAATGAGCAATAATCAGTGATGTTGTCGAAGGAAAAAGTGAACATTGTGATGCGTTTTTTTTAATTAATGCGCCGACATATGCTCAAAATGAGCAAAACACAAAAATAGAGAGCCAACTCAGCGTCTTCTCTTCAGCCACGTAGACGAGGCATATTTATTCTTCATACAAAACAGACCTTTCTTCATGTATATCGTGCCAAGAGAGAGAAGTGCGCACCCACAATAACACCATGATGACGTTGCACGTTTTGGCAATGTCACATCCGCTTCCGCATCAACAATACACAAATAAAAGAAAACTATACAGTGAGTAAGGGTGCAATAAAAATAGAACACTCAACACCCCCACGCGTTCTTAGCTCACTGTTACCTGAGAACAACAAAAACTAAAACTCGTACACTTTTGAAAAGTGTGTACCTTCTAAATAGTGCATTAACACTTGTTTTTGTTTTGTCATGTCTGTTAACATCACTTTTGAATGCATACACCCATCGGCCTCCCACCGCTCGCTTGCCTGCTGGTGAGTGGGTGAGAGTAAATGTCTCGTTCTCTGTCAGTGACTGCATCTCCTCATCCATAGCATCTTTCCACTGCTTGGAGTCAGGTGAGGTGATGGCTTCCTGGTAGGTTTGAGGAATATCACATACCACTCTGTAACAAGAGTCCATGCATGTTTGCAGCTTGTCCTCCGTGTCATCGATCTCATACTCTTCTAGGTGAGCTGGTCTCCTCTTAACTCTTGGTGGGTTTCTCATGGTTGCCACTTCGGTGACTTTGCCTGGCTGGGCACGTTCAGTCTGTACGGGCAAAGTCTCAGAAACACCACTGTCAACACTTTGATCTGACACACGTTCTGTTTCTGAATCTGGCTCCCTGTTCCTAGTTTGTGTAAATTTTCCTTGTGTGCACACTTCACACAGTTTCTCTGGTTGGGAAGTACAAACCCCGTTTCCATATGAGTTGGGAAATTGTGTTAGATGTAAATATAAACGGAATACAATGATTGGCAAATCATTTTCAACACATATTCAATTGAATGCACTACAAAGACAACATATTTGATGTTCAAACTCATAAACTTTTTTTTTTTTTTTTGCAAATAATAATTAACTTAGAATTTCATGGCTGCAACACGTGCCAAAGTAGTTGGGAAAGGGCATGTTCACCACTGTGTTACATGGCCTTTCCTTTTAACAACACTCAGTAAATGTTTGGGAACTGAGGAGACACATTTTTTAAGCTTCACAGTTGGAATTCTTTCCCATTCTTGCTTGATGTACAGCTTAAGTTGTTCAATGGGTTGCACTTGTATAGCGCTTTTCTACCTTCAAGGTACTCAAAGCGCTTTGACACTACTTCCACATTTACCCATTCACACACACATTCACACACTGATGGAGGGAGCTGCCATGCAAGGCGCTAACCAGCACCCATCAGGAGCAAGGGTGAAGTGTCTTGCTCAGGACACAACGGACATAACGAGGTTGGCACTAGGTGGGGATTGAACCAGGGACCCCCGGGTTGCGCACGGCCACTCTTCCACTGCGCCACGCCGTCTCAACAGTCCGGGGGTCTCCGTTGTGGTATTTTAGGCTTCATAATGCGCCACACATTTTCAATGGGAGACAGGTCTGAACTACAGGCAGGCCAGTCTAGCACCCGCACTCTTTTACTATGAAGCCACGTTGATGTAACACGTGGCTTGGCATTGTCTTGTTAAAATAAACAGGGGCGTCCATGGTAATGTTGCTTGGATGGCAACATATGTTGCTCCAAAAGCTGTATGTACCTTTCAGCATTAATGGCGCCTTCACAGATGTGTAAGTTACCCATGCCTTGGGCACTAATACACCCCCATACCATCACAGATGCTGGCTTTTCAACTTTGCGCTTATAACAATCCGGATGGTTCTTTTCCTCTTTTGTCCGGAGGACACAACGTTCAGTTTTCAAAAACAATTTGAAATGTGGACTCGTCAGACCACAGAACACTTTTCCACTTTGTATCAGTCCATCTTAGATGAGCTCAGGCCCAGCGAAGCCGACGGCGTTTCTGGGTGTTGTTGATAAACGGTTTTCGCCTTGCATAGAAGAGTTTTAACTTGCACTTACAGATGTAGCGACCAACTGTAGTTACTGACAGGGGTTTTCTGAAGTGTTCCTGAGCCCTTGTGGTGATATCCTTTACACACTGATGTCGCTTGTTGATGCAGTAAGCCTGAGGGATCGAAGGTCACGGGCTTAGCTGCTAACGTGCAGTGATTTCTCCAGATTCTCTGAACCCTTTGATGATATTACGGACCGTAGATGGTGAAATCCCTAAATTCTTTGCAATAGCTGGTTGAGAAAGGTTTTTCTTAAACTGTTCAACAATTTGCTCACACATTTGTTGACAAAATGGTGACCGTCGCCCCATCCTTGTTTGTGAATGACTGAGCATTTCATGGAATCTACTTTTATACCCAATCATGGCACCCACCTGTTCCCAATTTGCCTGTTCAATCCCTAAATTCTTTGCAATAGCTGGTTGAGAAAGGTTTTTCTTAAACTGTTCAACAATTTGCTCACGCATTTGTTGACAAAGTGGTGACCCTCGCCCCATCCTTGTTTGTGAATGACTGAGCATTTCATGGAATCTACTTTTATACCCAATCATGGCACCCACCTGTTCCCAATTTGCCTGTTCACCTGTGGGATGTTCCAAATAAGTGTTTGATGAGCATTCCTCAACTTTATCAGTATTTATTGCCACCTTTCCCAACTTTTTTGTCACGTGTTGCTGGCACCAAATTCTAAAGTTAATGATTATTTGCAAAAAAAAATTGTTTTTATCAGTTTGAACATGAAATATGTTGTCTTTGTAGCATATTCAACTCAATATGGGTTGAAAATGATTTGCAAATCATTGTATTACGTTTATATTTACATCTAACACAATTTCCCAACTCATATGGAAATGGAGTTTGTATTTCCCTTAATCTCCATGCCTTTCATTACATTTTGTAGTTTTTGTACATCCTCAGTTACAATGAGCCAAAATCTCGTGCCAAATTTGCACATCATAACACACTTTGCATTGGTCAACATACTATTCAACTGTTAGTAAGTAATACACATTTTCACTTTTATGTATTTCAAACCTGTCGCCGCTCTTTGTGTCCATGTGACTGTCCCCTTTCTTGAAGGTGATTGTGGCGCCACTTTGTGTGGCTCTTGCCACTGAGAAGATGTCATGGGGATAGGATGGCATGTACAGAGCATTCCGTAGCTGTGCTCTGTTTTGTCGTCCCGTGTTGTCTAGGAGATGGATGGTCGCCGTCCCTATTCCGCTGCACTCTGTTCCATCAGCTAACTCCACCGAATGTTTTTCAGCCTTGAACGATTCGTTGAAGCTCTTAAACTTTGTGATGTCGTTGAAGATGTGGGACGTCGCGCCCGCGTCAAACATGATGCCTCTCATTTTGACTTTCGGTGGACCTCCGTCTTTAGCTTGAAAGAGATGGTCTTCGTTGTCACCGTGTTGCTCCGTGACTTTTCTCACTCCATCTTGTCCAGGCTTCTTCTTCTTGCACAGGGTTTATTTGTGTGTGTTATTTCTGCAGTGGCCACACCACACTTTACTACAGTATGTCCTTGCCCAATGTCCTTTAAGTCCGCACCTGTAGCAGGTGATGTCTTCTTTTCTGCCAGTATGTATTTTGCCTTCTTTTCTGTCGTCTTCTTCTTTTCTAGATGACGTTTTGGAACTCCAGTTTTGTTTTGTGAATGTCTTCATGACGTTGTCTGCGCCGCCATCTTCTTTCATCTTCTTTGATTCCTCATAGAAACGTAGTCTCCTCTTGAAATCAGCAAATGTGACATTGTCCTCATTTTGTTTGACATACACAGGGAGTGGCTTGAATGAGTCTGGCAGCCCACCCAGAACCATTGCTACTAAAAGTCCATTACTCAGAGTTTCACCAGCATTTTTCAGCGATGTGTTAACATTCTCTGCACGTATTATATAGTCCGTAACACTCTCTGTGTCCGCCATGCGTAACTTGGTTAGCATTGTATACAGGTTTATAATGCGTGGCTTACTCTTTCCATTGTAATGCTCTCTGAGTATTTTTAACGCTTATCTAATTAAAGACAGGCTTTTGTCATCAATCAGTTTGATAAGTTCGGCGTAACAGTCTTCATTCTTTCGTCTGTACTCGGTTAATTACTCTTGATTCGCCCCGGTGGGTTCATGCAAAATGGTCTCTTTTAACCTAAAAGTATGTAAGCAACCTAGGAATCTTGTCTCCCAAAGGTCGTACTTATCTTAATTTCCGTCAAACAGCAGTTGCGGTGCGACTGTAGTCCTGGTCGCTAATTTGCCGCCGTTCTTCTTTTTAAACACGTGATACGTCGCATACTTCTTCCGAGATGTGGCGCTCGTTTACCTCCTTTCCTGGGCCCATAACCTGTTAAGAGGTTAATAAACAGAGTGCAACGTTTGTATGCGTCGGGACAGTAAACAGAGAGCCAACTCAGCGTCTTCTCTTCAGCCACGTAGCCGAGGCATATTTATTCTTCATACAAAACAGACCTTTCTTCATGTATATCGCGCCAAGAGAGAGAAGTGCGCACCCACAACAATACCGTGATGACGTCGCACGTTTTGGCAACGTCACATCCGCTTCCGCATCAACAGTACACAAAGAAAAGAAAACTATACAGTGAGTAAGGGCACAATAAAAATAGAACGCCCAACACCCCCACTCGTTCTTAGCTCACTGTTACCTGAGAACAACAAAAACAAAAACTCCTACACTTGTAAAAAGTGTGTACCTTCTAAATAGTGCATTAACACTTTTTTTCTATTCTTGGATACCAAACATGCACTGAGAAAATTTTCTCAGCTTTTGTCTTATAGCTGGCTTAGTAAAAATGTCTGCAACCATTTGCTCAGTAGGGCAGTACTCCAAAATAACCCTTCCATTAATGACATTGTGACGTATGAAATGATATTTAATGTCAATGTGTTTGTACTAAATATGTGTGTAACATTGCGTTCCAGTTCCGACCTGATTGTTTCAATCCATAAAGAGACTTTTTCAACTTGCATACAAGTTTCTGACTTGAGTACCGTATTTTCCGCACTATAAGGCGCACCTAAAAACCACAATTTTTCTCAAAAGCTGACAGTGCGCCTAATAACCCGGTGCGCTTTATTACGATTCATTTTCATAAAGTTTCGGTCTCGCAACTTCGGTAAACAGCCGCCATCTTTTTTCCCGGTAGAACAGGAAGCGCTTCTTCTTCTACGCAAGCAACCGCCAAGGAAAGCACCCGCCCCCATAGAACAGGAAGCGCTTCACCCGCCCCCGGAAGAAGAAGAAAAAACGCGCGGATATCACCGTACGTTTCATTTCCTGTTTACATCTGTAAAGACCACAAAATGGCTCCTACTACGCGACAAGGATCCGGATCATAAAAAGACGCAATCTCTCCATCCGCACACGGATTACTACCGTATTTCACAGCAACTGATATTCCTGTGAACTGCACTGTGGAACGGGAGCACGTACGGTGAATATTCGCACCACAGGGAATGAGGAGTCATCCTTCACTGTGGTTCTAGCTTGCCATGCTAACTTCCACCCATCCAAAAGAGACCTTTCCAGCCGGCGTCATCATAAAAGCTAACTCGAAGGGATGGATGGATGAAGAAAAGATGAGCGAGTGGTTAAGGGAAGTTTACGCGAAGAGGCCGGGTGGCTTTTTTCACACAGCTCCGAAGGCGAACACACCTTCACTAAGACGGGCAGATAGCGCCGGTCGACATACGCCAACATCTGCCAGTGGATCGTAAATGCCTGGGCAGATAGTTTCGGTCACAACTGTGGTCCGAGCTTTCCGGAAGGCAGGATTCACAGAACTGCTGCACAACAACAGCGACACTGACTCCCGATGACTTCTACGAGACGGAACCGGCCATTTTTGGATCCCACGCTTGCGCAACTTTTCAATTCGGACACCGAAGACGAAGAATTCGAAGGATTTACGAATGAAGAATAACTTCAGAAGGTGAGCGCTATGTTTATTTTGTGTGTTGTGACATTAACGTTCGAGCAACATTATGTTGCTATTTATTGCTCTACACCATTTAGAATTTTACTATGTTTGTGATTGCACATTTGCGTACATTTTGGGACAGAGTTGTTAGAACGCTGGTTTTCAATATATTATTAAAGTTTGACTGAACTATCTGACTGTTTTTTTGACATTCACTTTAGCGCAGCGTTTCTTTGACATTCACTTTAGCGCAGCGTAGGCGCGGCTTTTAGTCCGGGGCGGCTTATTGGTGGACAAAATTATGAAATATGTAATTCATAGAAGGTGCGGCTAATAATCCGGTGCGCCTTATAGTGCGGAAAATACGGTAATGCGCCACACATTTTCAATGGGAGACAGGTCTGGACTACAGGCAGGCCAGTCTAGTACCCGCACTCTTTTACTATGAAGCCACGTTGATGTAACACGTGGCTTGGCATTGTCTTGCTGAAATAAGCAGGGGCGTCCATGGTAACGTTGCTTGGATGGCAACATATGTTGCGCCAAAACCTGTATGTACCTTTCAGCATTAATGGCGCCTTCACAGATGTGTAAGTTACCCATGTCTTGGGCACTAATACACCCCCATACCATCACAGATGCTGGCTTTTCAACTTTGCGCCTATAACAATCTGGATGGTTATTTTCCTCTTTGGTCCGGAGGACACAACGTCCACAGTTTCCAAAAACAATTTGAAATGTGGACTCGTCAGACCACAGAACACTTTTCCACTTTGTATCAGTCCATCTTAGATGAGCTCAGGCCCAGCGAAGCCGACGGCGTTTCTGGGTGTTGTTGATAAACGGTTTTCGCCTTGCATAGAAGAGTTTTAACTTGCACTTACAGATGTAGCGACCAACTGTAGTTACTGACAGGGGTTTTCTGAAGTGTTCCTGAGCCCTTGTGGTGATATCCTTTACACACTGATGTCGCTTGTTGATGCAGTAAGCCTGAGGGATCGAAGGTCACGGGCTTAGCTGCTAACGTGCAGTGATTTCTCCAGATTCTCTGAACCCTTTGATGATATTACGGACCGTAGATGGTGAAATCCCTAAATTCTTTGCAATAGCTGGTTGAGAAAGGTTTTTCTTAAACTGTTCAACAATTTGCTCACACATTTGTTGACAAAATGGTGACCCTCGCCCCATCCTTGTTTGTGAATGACTGAGCATTTCATGGAATCTACTTTTATACCCAATCATGGCACCCACCTGTTCCCAATTTGCCTGTTCAATCCCTAAATTCTTTGCAATAGCTGGTTGAGAAAGGTTTTTCTTAAACTGTTCAACAATTTGCTCACGCATTTGTTGACAAAGTGGTGACCCTCGCCCCATCCTTGTTTGTGAATGACTGAGCATTTCATGGAATCTACTTTTATACCCAATCATGGCACCCACCTGTTCCCAATTTTCCTGTTCACCTGTGGGATGTTCCAAATAAGTGTTTGATGAGCATTCCTCAACTTTATCAGTATTTATTGCCACCTTTCCCAACTTCTTTGTCATGTGTTGCTGGCACCAAATTCTAAAGTTAATGATTATTTGCACAAAAAAAAAATGTTTATCAGTTTGAACATCAAATATGTTGTCTTTGTAGCATATTCAACTGAATATGGGTTGAAAATTATTTGCAAATCATTGTATTCCGCTTATATTTACATCTAACACAATTTCCCAACTCATATGGAAACGGGGTTTGTACTATCTAGAATGCAGAAAAATGAAAAACATATATGTGCTTGTCTGAAATAAGGATTGTTTATGATAGGCACAATTCCAAAAAGAGTGCAGTTCCTTTTTAAATAGGGCGGTCTGCACTACTTTTTTAATTGCCCACTAATAGTACACTCAATTTTATAGTTTGCCCATGCTGTTTAGCGCACGTTATTTGGCTCCTAGTACATCAGGCCCTAGATGTCTAGATTAGAAACACAGACTGTCACAGTTTTAAAGTATTTATTTTTGTTTTTACTCACGCCAATCTCAAATTACACACGCGCCCTCCCCACACCCCCTCTAGCACTCCTATGTCGACTCTCAGTCCACTCGGGTGAGTGAGGCGCGTGCTCGTGGGGACAAAAAGCCGACGCAGCTGCTTCCATTTCTCACTCGGGAGGAGGAAGGAAGGAAGAAAGGAAGCAAGGAAGCCCACGCCACTTGCTGCGAGGACATAACACCGACATTTTATGGACTCCACACCGGCACTCTCACGTCTTAACAAACTTCCTCGGCCACCGGTTTTTAATGTGTTTTATGTCTCTGCGCTCCACTGTGAGGTAGACTAGACTGTTTCTTTTTTGTGTTTTTTTTTGGCACACCGACGCCCCGCCGTCCCGTGGATGCTACTGTTCGAGTCCATCGGGACCAGTCCGGTTCCGATTCCTTCCACGCGAATTAGGATTATATTTGCCGAGATGCTGCTCGTTCTGTGGCTGCTGCCTCTGAGCGGAGCCGCTCCAACCGAACCAGAGGACACGGGGGTGGTAAGTTGCCTCCATTTGTTTAGAAGTTTGACATCAAACCACAAGTGGGTTGACATTGATGGGGGGGGGGGTAGATGCAAATGTTGCCGTGAATGTTAAGCAGCTGAGATCTGATGGGAGGACACATGAGAGCTCCACGGCCAACTCTAATGCAGTGATGGAGGCTGTGCAGTAAATAAGATGGGCTGTGCAGTAAATACACAAAAAATGTGTTCTTGCCTTTGCTGTGAATCCTCTGCTGAATAGAGAATGAGGCTCACTTCCAGCATGGTGGCAGACCGAGACAATAAGAGCTTATAGGATATGTCATCTCAGTCATGCTTCTGAAATCTGTCATGGCACACTTTCTGTCAGTGTGGCAAACACACAGAAGTCAGCCACATACCTCATTCAGTTAGGTCGGGGGACAGCAACCCGCGGCTTTTTAGTGCCGTCCTATGGCTCCCTGGAGCATTTTTAAAAAAGGATTAAAAGTGGAAAAATATGGGGAGAATTTTTTTTTTTTAGTACCGTATTTTCCGCACTATAAGGCGCACCGGATTATTAGCCGCACCTTCTATGAATTACATATTTCATAATTTTGTCCACCAATAAGCCGCCCCGGACTATAAGCCGCGCCTACGCTGCGCTAAAGTGAATGTCAAAAAAACGCTGCGTTCAGTCAAACTTTAATAATATATTGAAAACCAGCGTTCTAACAACTCTGTCCCAAAATGTACGCAAATGTGCAATCACAAACATAGTAAAATTCAAAATGGTGTAGAGCAATAGTAACATAATGTTGCTCGAACGTTAATGTCACAACACACAAAATAAACATAGCGCTCACCTTCTGAAGTTATTCTTCATTCGTAAATCCTTCGAATTCTTCGTCTTCGGTGTCCGAATTGAAAAGTTGCGCAAGCGTGGTATCCAAAATGGCCGGTTCCGTCTCGTCGAAGTCATCGGGAGTCAGTGTCGCTGTTGTTCTGTGAATCCTGCCTTCCGGAAAGCTCGGACCACAGTTGTGACCGAAATATCTGCCCAGGCATTTACGATCCACTGGCAGATGTTGGCGTATGTCGTCCGAGGCTGTCTGCCCGTCTTAGTGAAGGTGTGTTCGCCTTCGGAGCTGTGTGAAAAAAGCCACCCGGCCTCTTCGCGTAAACTTCCCTTAACCACTCGCTCATCTTTTCTTCATCCATCCATCCCTTCGAGTTAGCTTTTATGATGACGCCGGCTGGAAAGGTCTCTTTTGGCAAGGTCTTCCTTTTGAATATCACCATGGGTGGAAGTTAGCATGGCAAGCTAGAACCACAGTGAAGGATGACTTCTCATTCCCTGTGGTGCGAATATTCACCGTACGTGCTCCCGTTCCACAGTGCGGTTCAGTTGCTGTGAAATACGGTAGTAATCCGTGTGCGGATGGAGAGATTGCGTCTTTTTATGAACCGGATCGCTTAGTAGGAGCCATTTTGTGGTCTTTACAGATGTAAACAGGAAATGAAACGTACGGTGATATCCGCGCGTTTTTTCTTCTTCTTCCGGGGGCGGGTAGAAGAAGAAGCGCTTCCTGTTCTATGGGGGCGGATGCTTTCCTTGGCGGTTGCTTGCGTAGAAGAAGAAGCGCTTCCTGTTCTACCGGGAAAAAAGATGGCGGCTGTTTACCGAAGTTGCGAGATCGAAACTTTATGAAAATGAATCGTAATAAAGCGCACCGGGTTATAAGGCGCACTGTCAGCTTTTGAGAACATTTGTGGTTTTTAGGTGCGCCTTATAGTGCGGAAAATACGGTATGTTTTTTTTGTTTGAGGACAAACATGACACAAACCTTCCCAGTTGTTAGAAAGCCCACTGTTGAATATGTTTGTGTGTATGCGTCACTGATAGGGATGGACATCTTCACCCCAGAAACCGATTCGATACGCATCTCGATACATGGTCACCGATACGATACAGTAACGATACAATGCAATGCGATTCAGTCCTATTCTCGATACGATTCACTCCTATTCTCGATACGATGCGATTAAAAATGATTTCATAACGATACAACAAAGACCTTACAAAGGGGTTCAGTTCGATTAGTTGTTTTATTATGCCGTATCATTCGATTCAGAAATGTTTACGTCTACATCCAGTCTCTTGCCTCAGAAGCTTAAAGGCCTACTGAAACCCACTACTACCGACCACGCAGTCTGATAGTTTATATATCAATGATGAAATCTTAGCATTGCAACACATGCCAATACGGCCGGGTTAGCTTACTAAAGTGCAATTTTAAATTTCGCGCAAAATATCCTGCTGAAAACGTCTCGGTATGATGACGTCAGCGCGTGACATCACGGATTGTAGAGGACGTTTTGGGACAGCATGGTGGCCAGCTATTAAGTCGTCTGTTTTCATCGCAAAATTCCACAGTATTCTGGACATCTGTGTTGGTGAATCTTTTGCAATTTGTTCATTGAACAATGGAGACAGCAAAGAAGAAAGCTGTAGGAGGGAAGTGGTGTATTGCGGCCGACTTCAGCAACACAAACACATTCCCGAAAGATGACAGTCAAGCTTTACCATTGGCCTGTGGAGAACTGGGACAACAGAGACTCTTACCAGGAGGACTTTGAGTTGGATACGCAGACACGGTACCGTGAGTACGCATGCAGCTGCGGCTTCCAAACATTTGATGGCTTGCCCGTACGTGCGTGCCGCTATGTGCATGTTACGTACGTAACTTTGGGGACTTTGGGGAAATATATGTGCTGTATGAACTTTGGGGAGGTGAACGGTACTTTGGGCTGTGGGATTGAGTGTGTTGTGCAGGTGTTTGAGTTGTATTGGCGGGTTATATGGACGGGAGGGGGGAGGTGTTTGTTATGCGAGATTAATTTGTGACATATTAAATATAAGTCTGGTTGTGTTGTGGCTAATAGAGTATATATATGTCTTTTGTTTATTTACTGTTTTAGTCATTCCCAGCTGAATATCAGGTCCCACCCGCCTCTCACAGCATCTTCCCTATCTGAATCGCTCCCACTGCCCTCTAGTCCTTCACTCTCACTTTCCTCATCCACAGATCTTTCATCCTCGCTCAAATTAATCGGGAAATCGTCGCTTTCTCGGTCCGAATCGCTCTCGCTGCTGGTGGCCATGATTGTAAACAATGTGCGGATGTGAGGAGCTCCACAACCTGTGACGTCACGCTACTCGTCTGCTACTTCCGGTACAGGCAAGGCAATGGACCTGCTATCCCCGTTTAAATAAGAAAATCGCATTTTAGTAGGCCTTTAACTCTGCCTTACTCTCTGTTTGAACTTGAAGGTTGCATTTCACAGTTTTTTTTGTGTGGAGCAAACCAATGAGCATAATTAAAAATGTCAATTCACTATTTGAAAATGAAATTACATTTTATCATTAAGCACTCCTCTCTGCTTATTATGTTAACCCATTTTGTTTTGACAAAACATAACTTTACAATTGTAGAGGGCACTCGCCACTCCAGTATGAGCAATATGCATGCTCAGTGCAAACAATCATGACTGTTATGCAAAGAAAAATAGTGTCTGTTACACTGATATAACATACATTTATGTTAGTTGACCAAGTACTGAGTGTAAATAACTGTAATTTGTTTGTATAAGAAATAAATAACAAAAAATACAAGTTTCTGATAAAAGTAGAAATATAAAGTACTTTTGGCAGAAAGTTTCTGCAAACAACAATACTCTACGTCTCTTCATGTGTGTAGCCAGGTTTGTCGTGCTACTCACGTATTTGATAGCAGCATGGCATTCTTTACATATTGCATGTGGTCTCATCATTCTTACCATCTTTCTTATAAAACCTGAAGTATTTCCATACGTTCGATTTATGCAAGTGTTTGGGAGCATGGACTATCTCATCACTGTCATCCATGTCGCGTGCACTGTTCTCCTTCCCGGAAGTGAGTTTCCTTATGTGCCCGCCCCGGAAATAGGACAGAGTCAGGGCTGCCAGTCAGATCTCACCGCAGACCTCCATAAATCTTGCGTGAAAAATAAACAACCGAGATTGTATAAAACAAGTTTCTACAACAAGTGACAATGGGCTGAGCAGGAACATTTAGAACATATTAATATCGATCGAACGCATGAATTTAGTCGATACAGAGAGGCAAGAGCCGATGCATCACACACTTGCCCCTGTTGTTTATCGATGCATGATGGAATGTATCGGTGCAGTCGCATAGCAAGTGTTTGATTCGAACCACCGGTGCGAATCGGTGAATCTGTCCATCCCTATTCACTGATGAGAGTATTTGGTGAACATTGTTTTGTCCTACTAATTTCGGTTGTTCTTCAACTCACCATAGTGTGCACTGTGATGCAACGGTTTGTTTACATGTAAAATCTTCCACTCCTTTTTGTCTCATTTTGTCCACCAAAAGTTTTATTCTATGCGTAAATGCACAAAGGTGCACTTTGGCCTTTGGCCATTAAAAGCCAGTAATTTCCAGGAGTTATCTCACCTGCTGAGTAGCCTCTGATTTACTAATAGTTTCTAATGTTGTAAAAATGTGTAGAATAAATATTAAATTTCAACATTTCTGTCAACGAAGATTTGCTTCAGCCTGCGACACATAGTCATTTTGATAGTAGGCTATTACAGCTAATATAAACACTTACATCATATGTTGCCTTCATTATAACACTTATATACGTTTTTTTTTGCGGCTCCAGACAGATTTGTTTTTTGTATTTTTCTCTTTCATCGTTTTGTCTTGCCGACCCCTGAGTTAGGTAAATGTGGCATAAACCAAGGCTTCCTAACCTTTGGTAACTGTAATCAAACCCAGCAAATCGGCCGATACCAATAATGTTACCGATCATATCTCTACTGCTCGCCAGTGTTACCATATCTGAGTTATTGTGTAGAAATATGGGGAAACAACTACAAATGTGCGCTTAATTCACTAACGGTGTTACAAAAAAGATCAATTAAAATAATACATAGTTTTGCATATAGAGAACATACAAACCTTTATTTATTGAATCAAAAATATTTAAATTCAACGACTTAAGTGCATTTGAAAACAGCTAAAATTATGTACAAAGCAAACTATAACCTTCTACCTAGAATGTTCAACAATTCTTCTCAACAAAAAAGGAGAAATATAACCTTAGAGGAAAATCTAATTTAAAACCTTTGTATGCACGTACAACACTAAAGACCTTCAGCATAAAACTGCTTTGATATGATAAGGGGTAGGATTGAATAAGCTCTGCTTCTACCTACTCTTTTTCGGACATGCTGTAATGAAACAATTGGAAATATGTGATGCAATACATTGTAATTGTATTTTATGCATGTTCGAAATAAACTGAACTGAACTGAATATATGTCTTAAAGGGGACCTATTACGCAAAACCAATTTCGCTTACCTATTGGTTCCTGATTTAGGGTATGTTTTTCCAACATTTGACAGCAGATATCTCCATATATGGTAGAGGTTTGCACGAATCCGCCATTGTAGTCCAAAATAGAAGTCAATAAGTTCCTTTTTTTCATCCTCTTGTTGTGGAGAAGACTAGCTCGTACATGCACATGCATCCACAGCTGTTGTCATTTCTAATACAAAGTAGCATATAGTTCTAACTTATATCTGTCAGTAGACTCGATTTGGAAGCGATACAAACTAAAACATGATTGACGGGTAGAAGACATAGTCGAAGTGGAGGCACATAAATAAGACAGCCCACAAAACTGCATACTGAAGAGATGGTCAGAAAGCAGCTTGAAGATGGTCTGTAAAACATAATCAATGCAACATTTTGACCAAATATCCTCCATTACATGTTATGTAGACCACAAGGAAGTGTTTTAAATGTAGGTAAAAATATATAATATGACTTCTTGAACTGTAAAGTGTTCAATGTATTTATTGTGAGTGCCATTGACCGTTTAACAATATCAGCACAATATTTTAACTTGTTCTTCTTTGAAAGGAACGGCTCCTCAATATCCGGCATAAAAAAGCCATTCATAAAATACTACCTATTAGTCATTAGAATAATTTTCCCCTTAAAGTCCTCCTGTGTCCAGTGACTCCATCCATCCATTTCCTACCGCTTGTCCCTTTCGGGGTCGCGGTCAGCTGCATTCGGGCAGTAGGCGGGGTACACCCTGGGCAAGTCGCCACCTCATCCCAATGACTCATTCTCTGAATTTGTAAATATTTAAAAAACTACACCAATGGTGTTGACACGGACAATTTATGGATCAATCCTCCCTCTTAGGTATCGTGTACTAATCGTGACAATGCTGACACACCAACAGTTGTTGTCATAGTATCCTCTCTCTAGACTCTTATTAATCTAAATGTTCATTTACTGTTAATAGCTGCTTACATTCTGCTGTACCATGGTTCTATCTACTCTTCTTAAACTTTACGAAGCACTTATTTCTTCTGTATTTTCTGGCTAGCTTTGCTGTTATCTTAATTATTAACATGCCTGCTCCTGCTTGCACTCGGTGTGTAACATTGCCCTAATACTTGATAATGATGATTAAGATTCTAAGAAATGCAGTTCGAGATGACTATTATTAGCTGAGGGGAGCGGTTCCATTTGATTGTTTAATCAGGAGCTGACAATTATTCCGCTTTTTCCCACACATTGCAATTCCAAAGACAGGTAACTAACCTAAAATCCGGCTTAATTCTTAGTGTTTGCCGTGCTTTATGCTAAATACCCAATTTTGTTATAATAAGCTAAACTGCTGAGCAGGAGCTCTTCTCATCGCTCATGCAATTTCTAGGGTAATTGCCATTTCTCATTGGCTTCAGGTGATGGGTTTAATTAGCAGAGAAAATATTACAGGCTGAACTGCTGCAGGCGTCATATTTGTTCATAGCGATGACTGTTTTTGTCTCCCATAACAAAGTATTGCCTCAAATTTCTAGAACATTCACCTCTGTTCAGCATCAGGGTCCAAGGCTTCTGTTTATCCTCTATTCAAATTTAATGATGGGCAATGTTTTTGTTGTTTTGTTTCCTAATGTCAGGGAACCTGTGCTGTAATGTTTTGGATGTTTGTTACGATGTTCATTTCAGGTGTGTCAAAGCAAGGCATCGAGTTTACTGGACCAGGAAATTAGCTCTTAACATGGTTCTATCACGACACAGACTGTATGCGATGTCTGCGTCCTAATACTGTATATGCTAAGCTGCTGTGAGATTGGCCTTCCCTTCTTACATAGGGGACAGTTATGTGGATAGATTGAGTGAGTCAAATCAGAGGTTAGGATGTGAATACATTCACCCTGAATCTGATCATTTTATGAATCACATACAAAAGTAAACTGCACTTGTACTACAGATTCTATGTCTCATTTAACTCCTCAGTCGACAATCTGGTCGCTGTCAAAGCAATACTCTGTAGTATGAGGCAGTTGGTTTTCCACTGGATGTCACGGCATGAAAATTTCTTATCACGGTTATTGTGACCAAAATTATCACGGTTATCATTATCGCGGTATTTTTAAATGTGCTGAACATTTTCAAGAAGTACTGAAATCTTTTAACCAAGTTTTATTTTTTTTTTAAATAAATAAAAAAATCTTTTGTAGAAGATACATTTTAGTAGATAAAAACACGGTTTCATATACCTCAAGTAAAAATGTAATGTGCATATGAAAGCAACTCAAACATTATAAACTAAGTAATATGGTAGCAAAAACTAAAATAAAATAAAGGTGAACATTGTGCAAGATAGCACTGAAGAAAACATAGCTGCAGCAGTAGAAAAAAAGCAACACACCGTTGGTGTATTTATTGACTTATGTAAAGCTTTTGACGCAATCAATCATTCCTTACTTCTGCAATAATTGGAAAACTAAAACATAAGAGGTGTTTCACAACAGTGGTTAAGTAGTTATTTAAGTAATAGATCTCAATATGTGGAAATTAACAAGACTAAATCACAGCCAAGAAGAGTAACTTGTGGGGTTCCCCAAGGCTCGGTATTGGGACCTAAGTTATTTATACTTTATTTAAATATTTGTTCAGTATCTAATGAATTGAAATGTATTATGTTTGCAGATGATACAAATATATATTGTTCAGGAGAAGACTTGAAAGAAGTGTTGAGGATAATAAATATTGAGTTGCTTCAGCTAAAAAAATGGTTTGATATTAATAAGTTATCATTAAATGATAAGAAAACTAAATTTATGGTGTTTAGTGGTGCAAGGACAAATTGTGAAGCAAAATTAAAATTGAGTCAAGTTGAAATTGATAGAGTATATGAAACTAAATTCTTGGGAATAATAATTGATCATAAATTATGTTGGAAACCGCATATTGAATATATCAATGGAAAAAAAATCCAAATCCATTGCTATTCTTTATAGAGTAAGACGCATGCTGAATAAGAAATGTCTGCATATGTTATATTATTCTTTTATTTTTCCATATTTATGTGCAAGTTTGGGGAAATGTTTATAAAACAAACATAGACCCAATAATTTTTGATGTTCCAGGCAATCTAATTTTCAGTGAATGTATAGGATAGGCAAACATAAGCCTTGGCTTCACCCTATTCCTTTTTCGGTCATTCTTTTTCTTTTTGTGTGTGTATGTGTATGATTGTTAATATTTATAATCTGTGCTGTTAAATTGATCACGCACAATGGTATGACCGAAATAAATACATTTTATTCATTCATTCATTCATTCATATATTTAAAGACAAATTCTGGTCCTTGATATTTAAGTATCAAGTGTCATCTTTTTCCTCATTACATGATGCCTTTATCTCTATTTTTACATTTTGATAGAGAGAGGTATTCTTTAAGTTATGTACATGTACATGCTGTATTGATACAGATCCATTAAGAGTTTGAGCAGAAATATGTCCTATAGTAATTAATTATACACCATAACATATTAAAATGCTATGTCACATGAATGTTTTTTAAAATACTAACTTTGTGAAATGAAAAAACACAAGTAATGTAAAAAAAACATTCTCATGCTCTTTACTTTCTGATATCAATATTAAACACAAAGCAGTTTGACTAATGAAAATAAAGTCTAATAAACAAGTGTTGTTCTCCAACAACACCAACAGTTTGGCCAACAATAATAAACAAGAGTGAAACCTCTCATATCAAATACGGCAGTTTGCAGTACAGGTTCTGACACAGTCTAATCCCGTAGTACCACTTGAAAGCTGCCTTTATTGACGTAATTTGTCTTTCTCAGGTTCCTCCAAAATGTGGGGAGCTTGGAGGGTTGAGGCGGAACTCTATCTTCTGTCCTGCCAGTTGTTCTTGAATAAGCGCTTCCAAGGTCGGAAAGCTTGCCTGCAGCCCAGCAGTGCTTCCTCCGAAATTAGTTTCCCTGTCGCACAGGATTCCAAATGGCTTGCCACGGCAAGCGGTAAAGCGGCATTGTGCCAGTAGAAGGGTGTCAGTGTCAATGTTCTGAAGTTAGTCGAAATGCTTCTCGTCATACATTTGAATACAAACCCCGTTTCCATATGAGTTGGGAAATTGTGTTAGATATAAATATAAACGGATTACAATGATTTGCAAATCCTTTTCAACCCATATTCAATTGAATGCACTACAAAGACAAGATATTTGATGTTCAAACTCATAAACTTTGTTTATTTTTGCAAATAATAATTAACTTAGAATTTCATGGCTGCAACACGTGCCAAAGTAGTTGGGAAAGGGCATGTTCACCACTGTGTTACATCACCTTTTCTTTTAACAACACTCAGTAAACGATTGGGAACTGAGGAAACTAATTGTTGAAGCTTTGAAAGTGGAATTCTTTCCCATTCTTGTTTTATGTAAGGCTTCAGTCATTCAACAGTCCGGGGTCTCCGCTGTCGTATTTTACGCTTCATAATGCGCCACACATTTTCGATGGGAGACAGGTCTGGACTGCAGGCGGCCCAGGAAAGTTCCCGCACTCAGTGGTTTTCTGAAGTGTTCCTGAGCCCATGTGGTGATATCCTTTAGCGATTGATGTCGGTTTTTGATACAGTGCCGTCTGAGAGATCGAAGGTCACGGTCATTCAATGTTGGTTTCTGGCCATGCCGCTTACGTGGAGTGATTTCTCCAGATTCTCTGAACCTTTTGATGATATTATGGACCGTAGATGTTGAAATCCCTACATTTCTTGCAATTGCACTTTGAGAAACATTGTTCTTAAACTGCTTGACTATTTGCTCACGCAGTTGTGGACAAAGGGGTGTACCTCGCCCCATCCTTTCTTGTGAAAGACTGAGCATTTTTTGGGAAGCTGTTTTTATACCCAATCATGGCACCCACGTGTTCCCAATTAGCCTGCACACCTGTGGGATGTTCTAAATAAGTGTTTGATGAGCATTCCTCAACTTTATCAGTATTTATTGCCACCTTTCCCAACTTCTTTGTCACGTGTTGCTGGCATCAAATTCTAAAGCTAATGATTATTTGCAAAAGAAAAAATGTTTATCAGTTTGAACATCAAATATGTTGTCTTTGTAGCATATTCAACTGAATATGGGTTGAAAATGATTTGCAAATCATTGTATTCCGTTTATATTTGTATCTAACACAATTTCCCAACTCATATGGAAACGGGGTTTGTAGAATTGGATACAGTTTGATGGATACAATGAAACACAATTAAGCATAGCATGTCAACTTTTTTTTCCATTGTACTGGTACTGGTACTGGATTATGTTAGAGTTTAGTGATGATTCTAAACAAGTGTATTATTATGCACTGTATCACATCTGATATTTTCAACAAAGCCATTGTTGAAATAACAATGAGATGACCAGGGGGTTCGTGGAGCCAGATGGGCCACAGACAACCCCACACGCCACCCACCAGTGACCGTCGGGATTGATTGATTTTGAAATAAGAATGCTCCCAACAGAACGAGCTGGACTCAGCTGTTGGGAGCAGGTGGGTGTGTTTTTCTTTTCATCCTCTTTTTAAGTGGTGCTCTGTTATCGTGTCCCAGTTGTGTTCATAACTGCTGTACGTTTGGGACACGGTTCACAAAACAACTACCCGCCCACAGAAGCGTGTCCTCCTCCACCTCTCCTGCTCCCCCTCTCACAGTCCCGCGACGCTCCCGCCATTATGCCGCATCACTTTGGTCTTAGTGGCGCTTACACACTGCCTCACTCTTTTTGAAACTAATTAACTGAACCGCAAACTATAAGCACAGCTCTGAGGCATGCAAGCTTTGCTCTTATCTGGAGCACTCCATCACTTTTCAGTCGTTTGTATTGCTTGTGTTCAGCGGCGATTTCAACATAAAAGCCAAAAAATTATCTTGACTATTTCTATGTTCTTATCTATTTAGATGTCTTTTTGATCAGTTCTGTCTGTGAAGGTTTCAGCAGCAGACAAAAAAAAGTACCTTCAGGGTCAAATATTCTGCAGGAACACAGACCTAATTAAGAACGCCTGTGTAGTTCTACAGCTTATACATGATGGGAAACCAATTCCCAATCTGCTCCAACATGCAAACTTCTGGTCTTTCCATCTGGTCTCATGTCCACTGACTTAGAGAAACGTGTTCTACCCACTGCTGATCCCTCCCACGAGTCTCCCAGAACTAGCACAGTGCTTCATTAGCTTTGCTATTCACGATCATGTATTTCAATAGTATCACATTCTGCCAACCCTCAACTTACCCTTTCTCTTGCTTTACGTCCTTGAGGTTAGTTCCATCTGTGGCTTCCTTTTTCCAACACATTTTCGGTCTTTTGATTACACCCAGAAGCTGAGGAATGAAACTGGCTTAAAGAAAAAACATTAGTACACACGTATTATGAAGAGGGAAGATCCTTTTTGCTGAAAATGATTTTTTGCGATCAAATTTCCTGAGAGGTGAAGATGGGTTCCAAATTTGATTGAAGTGCATGACCCTGGAGTGCATTAGGAGTGGATTTAATAACTCTTTGTCAAAGCAACAAGATGGCATGAAATAATGAAATTCAGATGGCAAACAAATGTTATAAATTAGGTGAAACAGAATAAGAAACAATAGAGGGATATGGCATACAAAGTGTTATGGCGCATAACTAAGTGAAAATAAAAAATATATAGCATCCACACCCATCCCATGCCCATGTTACCAGTACCTCGAACAACCCAACACACACACATTGCTCAAAAATACCCTAATTATGTCTTCTACAGTAATCAACAGAATCGTCGAAAATTGTGTTGTAATGGGAGTTTAATACATTTTTTGGCAGGTATTACTATCATTATTATTACACTATTATGATTGTTTAGAAGTTTTTACCTGACACTTCTGGTAATTCTGGCGACTTTTTTATGCCGCAGGATCACTGAGATGCTTTGGCCTATCCTGAAATCTTTATGCCTTTATGCCACTGCATGATACCTACTGAATTCAGTAGAAAACTAGGCACTACAAGTAGAGATGGGTACTTTTCACATTTGAATTGATACAGTACCAACTCCTGCTACCTGTACTCAACGCTACCGGTACTTCTGTGTGTGTCCATGTGTTAATACATGTTATTTTGTTGAATAATAACATCAATTGTTTTTATTTAACATTTAACAGTGAGATGATAACGATAACTGTGCTGTCCAGTTGTTTAATCTTGATTTCTTACATTTCAGAGTCTCATTTGCAAGTATGCTATAGTAGACTTTGCATGCAGTTACAATTCAAGACATTAGATGGCAGTTATGTAAAGACTACTGTGTGTTGCCTAGTAAGGGAGGAGTCTTTGCCATTAAACTGAATCTAGTCTTTTGTTGCGCCATAAAAACATGTTTAAAACTGTAACATGCATCTTAGTTGTAGTTTTCATTACCAAATGTGTAGGTGTTAAACTCCATGCAAAATGGCTAATGCTAATCAGTAACATGTCTAAGGCAAATCCGATGTAAATTAGCATCAAACTAGTCCCTGTACATTTGGGTGTTTTCTATTACCGGTAGGCATACTTGCTTTGTTGGCATGGAAAATTGCATCATTACTTCGAGGCAGTCCCACTTGGAATGCTGCCTGAGTGCCCGCCAAGCCGGCCGAGTCTGCAACCGTTTGTGACGTCACGTGCAACAAAGGGATCGAAATATGGCACTGTTTGAGTTTATGTAAATTGATACCCTGTAGTACTGACGGAATTCGTTCAATTCTTATAAAAGTACCGGATTCGGTACCCATCCCTAACTACCATGTACTATTTTGAGTCCTTTCCATAGTCATTCTATACGGCTGACATTTAGTAAATCATGGCTGCTCATTGGTCAAGCAAATTTGTCATTTTGGTGTTACTTTTAGGATATACTAGAAATTACAAAAACGAACCCACACTAATGTTAGCTGTTGGTGTTTTGGACTCAATCTCATCTTGAATCCTTACTAACAGCCATATATTGCAAAGTAACTACAGGAGATTAATTCTCTACCATTGTTGTTTCTTAGTGTTTCCGATGCGTTCAATGGAGCTTGGTTTTCATAGATTCCCACAGTTCTATATGGAAATAGAAAACCACCTCAAACCAAGGCAAGCAGAGCTAACAAACACTGACACTTACAGGTAATTTAAAGCTCAATGTTCTTGAACTACAGGTCGATAACTGTTTATGGATGATTAAAACAGACACATTCATAGTTAACATGCGTCATTCTGAACAGTTAGGACACTTTTCACTCTGCAGTCGCACTCCTAGCCCAGCAGTATGACCTTTCTATGTGTGGCCTTGTGCTCTGTGGAGATAATAAGGGCATCTTTGTTTAAAAACTCTCCCATTCTCTCTGTGTGCTGATTGACAGTAATGACTGACAGTTAAATGTTTAACAACCATAAAAATTCACATTTCCCTATGACGAGGGAGATGCTGCGGAACAGTTCCTTCGGCAACATGTTGCTGTCCAATTCTCTTGTCACAGCTTTGTTAAGTGTGAAAATACTGCAGGGAATTTTTCACAAGGTTGGCGGGGTTTATCGCATCAAAGAGGATAATTCGACAGGCTCTGACATTCAACTGGCTGCCATGGTATCGCAGCCATTGCAACATTTTCAACACGTAGAAGAATATCGATTAGTTTTTCTAGAGCTACAATGATTAATTCAGTTAGAAAAAAAAATTGTTGAATTATAAATTGCTGCTTTAATAATTATTTAATGGTGATAATAAACATTTATAACTTTAAGATCTGTATGGCGGTGAGCAGTGGAGAGTTATTTATTTATGTTTTTAATTGTAATGCACTTATGTTAAAAGTGTAATTCAACTGTTGATGATTTGCATTTATTAGTAAATAAGAATGAAGGCTATGGCAAGCTGAAAAATTGTTTATTTAAACTACTTTCCATAAAATACGCATTGAGGGTATAAAGTGTGTCTTCTCTGATTACTCAGTTGAACAAATTAATCGATAGATTATTTGATTACTAAAATTATCGATAGCTGCAGTCCTACTTTTTTCGGCTTTTACAGTTCTTTCAAGTATCAGGTTATACATTTTATGAAATATAACTAAGTGGGTATTCTGTTGGTTTTCAACACCAGTAATAGTAGTCTAAGGATATTTTTGGATTTTAATGCATTTTCCCAATTTTATTCACACGTAAGTTAGAGGTGGCGACTTGTCCAGGGTGTACCGAGCCTTCCGCCCAAATGCAGCTGGGATAGGCTACAGCAACCCCGCGACCCCGAGAAGGACAAGCGGTAGAACTTTGATGGATGGATGGAAGTTACAAATTTGGTTCTTCCCTGTGCTTAAGCTTTCTAGAATACATCATGTATTGCCATAAAATATTCAAATTAGGAATGGGCAAACTTGATCATTAAGAACTGATTGCGTGGAATTGATTGGTGATTGATCCCAAAATGGAGTGCACTCCTTCTCTGCAACCAGCTGATTGATGATTCAGTCCTAACTAGCTGAGCGCCATCAACGTTACAGCACATACGACACTGGCATGCAGAAACGAGTCTAGAACATTGAACGGTATATTCCGAAACACTGGAAATGTTTTTTTTCCTGCATCTACAGGGTCTACATGGACAATCTTGGTATTAAAGTAAAAACGTTGACTTTAATGCGGTACCTCTGGATTGGCAGACCGGGGTGGTGGTTCCTCTCTTTAAAAAGGGGAACCGGAGGGTGTGTTTTAACTATCGTGGGATCACACTCCTCAGCCTTCCCGGTAAGGTCTATTCAGGTGTACTGGAGAGGAAGCTACGCCGGATAGTCGAGCCTCGGTTTTAGGAGGAACTGTGTGGTTTTCGTCCTGGTCTTGGAACTGTGGACCAGCTCTATACTCTCGGCAGGGTCCTTGAGGGTGCATGGGAGTTTGCCCAACCAGTCTACATGTGCTTTGTGGACTTGGAGAAGGCATTCGACCGTGTCCCTCGTGTGGGGAGTGCTCAGAGAGTATGGGGTATCGAACTGTCTGATTGTGGCGGTCCGCTCCCTGTATGATCAGTGTCAGAGCTTGGTCCGCATTGCCGGCAGTAAGTCGGACACGTTTTCAGTGAGGGTTGGACTCCGCCATGGCTGCCCTTTGTCACCGATTCTGTTCATAACTTTTATGGACAGAATTTCTAGGCGCAGTCAAGGCGTTGAGGGGATCCGGTTTGGTGGCTGCAGGATTAGGTCTCTGCTTTTTGCAGATGATGTGGTCCTGATGGCTTCATCTGGCCAGGATCTTCAGCTCTCACTGGATCGGTTCGTAGCTGAGTGTGAAGCGACTGGGATGAGAATCAGCACCTCCAAGTCTGAGTCCATGGTTCTTGCCCGGAAAAGAGTGGCGTGCCATCTCCGGGTTGCGGAAGAGACCCTGCCCCAAGTGGAAGAGTTCAAGTACCTCAGAGTCTTGTTCACGAGTGAAGGAAGAGTGGATTGTGAGATCGACAGGCGGATCGGTGCGGCGTCGTCAGTAATGCGGACGCTGTATCGATCCGTTGTGGTGAAGAAGTGTCACGCGGGGGGGTCGCAGCTTGCTGCGGGGTTGTTCTTCCAACGCAAAAGACGGCTCCGGACGACAGCGTGAAGGTAGGCTTGGATTTATTTAACATAAATCACTCACTACCACAAACACAAAAATACAACAAAAAAAGGCAAGCGTGCCTAAAACACAAGTGAAGCTGCTAAATAGATCAGAAGCTATGGCATGGACTAGGAAACTTACTTGGTCAGAAAGAGACATGAACCGGTGTGACAAAAAGACAATGCAGGCAGAACGAGTGATGAACAAAGGTAGGCTTAAATAACAGTGACATGATTGGTGACAGGTGTGTGTGAGTCCAAACGTGGAACAGGTGAAACTAATGGGTAACCATGGAAACAAAACAAACTCAAACAAGGAAGTGAAACCAGGAACTAAGGAAGTCCAAAACTAACAGCATAACTAAACAAAACATGATCCGGACCACGGATCATGACAAGAAGGAACTGAGCCGGAAGGCAAAGCTCTCAATTTACCGGTCAATCTACGTTCCCATCCTCACCTATGGTCATGAGCTTTGGGTTATGACCGAAAGGACAAGATCACGGGTACAAGCGGCCAAAATGAGTTTCCTCCGCCGGGTGGCGGGGCTCTCCCTTGAAAAATGTTTTAATTTTTTTCAAAGTTCCCCTTATTTAGAAAAGTATCAAAGTATCGATATTCATTTTGGTACCGGTGCCAAATTATTGGTATCAGGATAACACTAGTTGCAAGTGATTAACGCTTATTTAGTGAAACGAAAAGAAAACTGCATCAATATACATAATATTTAAATATGCATATATAAATAATTTTTAATCGAATCGTAGCTCCTGAATCATAATCGTAATCAAATCGTGAGGTGCCCAAAGATTCTCACCTCTAATAAGCCACTACTAGTTCACTTCCCAAAAATTAAGGTGATTTTTGTTTTTCAGATCATATAGTCAGTACCACTCACCACAAATAAATAATACAATTTACAGCTAATACATGTGATGGTATTGATTGATCTCACAAATGGATGATCAGAATTGGCAGCATAAAACTTTGGTCATAACACCCCTAAATGCCATTGTAGAAATCAAGAGTTTAGAGGTGTTCGGTGAACTGTACACATTAAAGTGCTTGTGTAAAAAAGCATCAATGTTGATTCTCCAGAAAGGTACAGTAGGGCTGCACGAGTAATCGACTTGGAATCGACATCGAGGTTTTAATCCTCCACCGTCACCTGCGAGTAACAGACATGTTCCCCAATCAGAAATTTAGAGCCTTGCATTTGTTCGTCTCTTGCTTCAAAGATAGAGAAATAGGTCTTACTCTGTGGATCGCTCCCAGTACCAGAGCCCATTTATTTAACTAACTAACTGAACAGAGTGATCCCTCTTTTCAGTCATTCACAACCTTTGTCTTGGTGGGCAGAGAGCAGGGCGCCAGCTTTATTTACACACACAAAAATCACAAACAGAAAGCTTTGAGACTCGCTAAAGTTCCGCAAAGTAACAAGAATTAGGAGGAAAAAAATATGATTATAAAGCCAAATGTTCTGTTGTGGTGATAGTTCAGCTTCAAATTGGATTGGCAATATAAGCCCATCAAGACAGACAGACAAGCGAGAATGCCGTGATCACGTGATGGCAACAAACAAAAAATACAACGTCTGACTTTGTTTTTTTGTTGTTCCATTTTTGCTAAGAGAAATTAGTCAATTTTATTTTTTTGTTGTTATGGAGGATAACACAATTACTTACCTTTTGATTACAGGACAATGGTCACCAATTATATGCAGTAATGAGAAATAAAAGTGTCTATCCTTTTAAATTGTTACTTACATTATTATTATATATTATGATTACATTACAAAATGATCCTTATGGAATGATATTTATCTTTATTGTCATTACACAAGTACAACAACATTTACATTATAAACACTATCGTTTTTATTGATTTATTTAGTTTAGGAGCATGATGTAGACAAAAGCTCAGAGTGTGTCTGCATAAAGCCTCATATTGTTAAAAGTAAATTATTATATTCTATTGTGTGGCACGTTGAGACAAGAATATGTTGATTGACAATCTAAAAGTAACATGTCTTCCTTCACTTGTTATTTTCTCAATATTCTTATGTATAAAATCGCAAATCGAATCGCAGCCGTAATGTTGGAGAGAAAAATCGCAATTAAGTTTTTTCTCAGAATTGTGCAGCCCTATGGTGGAGGAAGTAAAACGGCTATTTAGGTCATTTTCATTTGTATCCCTGACCAAAAACATGCATTTAAAGTTTCCACATACAAGAACATTGTTGGTGTATTTTAAGGGAATTAATTTGTAATATGTGTGGTACCACTACACTAAAAAACAGTTGGCTACAAAAAGAAATTAAATCAACAGATTGATCGAAAAAATGATCTACAGATTAATTGATTCAAGAAATAATCGTTTGTTGCAGCCTTATAATACAGGGAACGTAATTAGCTGTATTCTAAAAAAAACTTTTGAAAAAAGTGCATGCACTTCCACCCTGAAAAAGCCAGTGCCAGTTTTAACTGGATGAAATCAGCTCACATGAGTGTGTTTGGTGGAGAATGAGGAAGTGTGGGTGGGGAGACTGTGCACAAGTTTGATACCCACGGTGTTGGAGCACTGCTGTTGACATGTTAAGGTCAGAGTAGAATTTAAAAAAAGAGCGTCAGAATCTGCATATCTCTTTCTGTAATATCTGTGACTTTGAGTGTGCGAAGTTACCAGTGTTAGCTTAGGTTAGCGGTGTGTGGAGTGAGTGGCATTAGTTGGGGCCGACAGCAGTGCTTGTTTGAAAGTGTTTTGTTTAATAAAACAACCTGAAGTATATTGGCGACTGTGCCTCTCCTTTACCACAAGCGGGACATTACAATACATTAGAGATGTAACGATATCAAAATGTAACGGTATGATATTATCACAGTATTGAAGCCACAGTACGATATTGTGATATATATAACCAAAAAAAGACTTAAAAATACAATATTGTGTAAAATGAAGTGACAGGGATGTTTAGGATAAACACACTATCAGTAATTAAACACAAATGTAATGCAAAAATGTTCTAATCGTATTTATAATTACAAACAAGTATTTTCAAGTGCAAATAATTGTGCAGGAACTTCTATTGTGTCTCTCAACTTTTACTCTCTGAGTCCTCTTCAGTGGACATTTTTTTCATATCTGTTTGGAAAATGCAGTTTTTCAGAAAAGTTAACTGAAATTTTAACTTTTAATAATGTAACTACTTCACAAATTGACATTTAACTTCGCAGGCTTCATCTTTTCCGGGTGATTGTACGTTATTAAGTAGTTTGGTGTGCAGCAGTTGCATTCCCTCGACACTATGAGCACAGACTGAGTCTGTTTAAGCTTGGAAGACTACAGACAAATGAGGCGCGCTTATTACCTCCGCTACTGAGGTTATGTTTTTGCCAGGGTTAGTTTGTTTGTTTGTTAGCAACATAATTTAAAAGGTTTTTTTGAAAAAACAATTAATTTTATTAACTACAAAGTGGAACACACATCACTTCCTGCTTCCTCTCTCTCTTCTTTATGGCGCTCCATGCCCCTCTACCAGAGGTGTGGACTCGAGTCACATGACTTTGATGACTTTAGACTCGACTTGACAAAATGTAAAGAGACTTGCAACTCGACTTAGACTTTAACATCAATGACTTGTGACTTCACTTGGACTTGAGCCTTTTGACTTAACATGACTTGCTACTTTCCCCAAAACCCAAAGATTAAAAAGTTCTTCAGCGCTCCGTAGCTTTCATTTTGTACGTGTCTGTCTATCTATGAGCATGTGTGCTGCCTGTCAGCTGCTTGTCAGCGTGTGTGCTCTCAGTACAACAGCCATTCAAATTAGATCTACGTTGTTTTTGTCCCACAACATTCATCCAATCAAATTGCAGGACAACCACCGAACAAGAGTTGTCAAACAACGTGCCAGTGAGAAAGATTTATACCAAAGTTGGTTTCGTTCGGGTATTAAAACTACGACTTGGCCAGCTAAAAACGAATTCCAGTATGCTAAACATGCAGTTTGAATATTGCAGACGGAGACGTAATAACTTCCAACTTCGTTCGACATTTGAAGATGCACAAAGAAGGGTAAGTTTTAAATGTAAGCTAACGTTTATTGGCTAAGTAACGTGACTTTTATTTGCTGTGTAGTTAAATCAGCGAGGCTGTAACCTCACTGCTAACGTTATAACCATAGACATCTTATAAGTAGACGCAGCATCGACCGCTACTGCCTACTGGCGCTGATGAGACGCGGGGCCGCCATATTGGAGTGGTGATCCGCTCCACTCAGTGCAATTCATTTGGTAGGAGCAATAAACCGTCAGTGCATTTAATTCATTTTACCTCACTGAATACCACTGATTTTCACACGTTTTTTTGTCATAGGTGTAGCTATGATAAAGGACACATGTTTTGGCGTGTTTTATTATTCATAGTTTGCTTAACAGTAATAGAATAATCTTTTATGCTATAAGTGACCAGACATCCGAGATCAAAACTGGGAATATAATCCCAAAGAAGGGGGAAAAAAATGGTCAGCTATTTTTAAGTTGAAGAAACAATATGATTAAGTTATATATACGTGCGTATATCCTACATATCTAATGTATTCATACATTGTTTATCTATATATCTTATAGACTGTATCTCTGTTGCTGCAGCAGCAGAGAGTTTATTCTGTCTTGACAATTTGTATTGATATTTTGTTTTACATTCTTCCCTTAAATGATAATGTTTACAGTGATTGTTTTATATATTTTTTTTTACGTATGTCACTTTGGATAAAAGTGTCTGCCAAATACTTAAACATAAACATATGAACACCTGAAAGTCTTTATATCAGCTAAAACCACCAACTTGTTTCACTGGATTCAGAATAAAACCAAATTCTGTCTTACCCAACAATGTTAGTATTTGAATATTGTTACTTGAAGACTTTTTCCTGGTTACAATTATACTGTTGAGAAAGTATTGTCTTATACTTTGCCTAAAATGAGAACGCATCATAATCAGTGGCGGCTGGTGAATTTTGTTTTAGGTGGGGCTGAAAGTTTGTAAACCAAACCCCTGTAGGGGGGGTCATCCTCCCCCAGAAGATTTCTTTGTGATTTTCACATACAAATATTGAAGATCTTTGTTCTTTCTCAACTCTGTGCTAATATTCTTTTCACAAAACAAACCAATCGTACGTTAATGTTAAATCTTACTTGTGAATAGTAGTCCCCCGATTCCTATTTTCAACAGAGCGCTCATTTGAGCAGGAAAACGCTGAACACCAGCCCGGCATCTTTGTTTTCTACCTGTCAACTGTCAGTTTAGGCTGCTCGCCGGCTCCTCATCACCACTTCAAGATGGCGGCCAAATTGCTCACGTCACAGCAGCCAATGCTGCGTCTACTTATAAGATGTCTATGGTTATAACGTCATTGCAAACACGGCAATCTGTTGTGTACACTGCAGTTCGCTACCTTATTCATACTTTTTGTCAAGTGTTTTTTTTTTAGCAGAGTTGCATGAGTTACCAACGCATAACGTTATGTTAGTCAATGTATCACACACAGTAACGTAACGTTAGACGGCAGTCAGCATCACCGCATATTTTAGCCACCTACAAAATGACAAACATAGTCAAATAAAGGTCAGTTAAAATGTATACTTTATTAAGAATATGTGTACATATTGCATAGGGCCCTGATATCTAAAAAGTACAACTCTGTTCATTGTTATGTTCATGTATTTGTTATGTTTTTCACACATAAACACACATACAGTATGAGATGAGATCAATGAGATAAGGTAAGAACAGGATAGAAATTGCTGTGGAACTAGTTACAATGCAATATGCCATGGAAATACAATGTTAACACTTTTGTACAAATAAGTACAGTTGCACTTGTTTTTTCAAATGTGTTTATTCTGTAAAGGAATGAGTTAAATGTTTAAAATGACTGGTTAATAGTGCTATTATGAAGTGCGATGTCAGCACTATTTTTTTTCCTGCTATTTCAAATGTACTTGTTTTAATAAATAAATACAATGTTTGAAAAGCATACACAATCTGTGTAAATATATTAGTCTGTGGTTAAAAGGACTTGAAAGGACTCGAAACTCAAAATGCAGGACTTGGGACTTGACTTGAGACTTTCCAGTCTTGACTTTAGACTTGACTCGGGACTTGCCTGTCTTGACTCGGGACTTGACTCGAGACTTAAGGGCAATGACTTGAGACTTACTTGTGACTTGCAAAACAATGACTTGGTCCCACCTCTGCCCTCTACATTGCAGTCCCACCGAAGCACAAGTGCCAGAAAAAAACTATACTCATCTAGATTTTGTTTGCCACCGTCACGCATCACGGCATTATTGCGAAGATTTTGAAACCGCAATACCGCGGTATCTCCAATATTGTTACAGCTTTACTAACATTGATGTCTTCTTGCTCTGCGTCCATCAATATCCACCAGCTTTGCAGCGTCGACAAGTCCTCAACCGCAGATACTCGCTGTTCCACTTGCCTAAATGCTGCACTGAATTAGAGGACGGGGAGACGATCAGGCGCACCGAAACAAGCTCGCTTGTTAGCTAGCCAGATAGTCAGCTTTCTTGTTGTCACCTCCGTTCGCTCTCCGAGCCACAACATGACAGCTGTCCGCTTTACTGCTAATCATATTTGGATAATTACAATCTGAACACTGCTAGTTCCAAACCAGTTGAAGTGTTCGAGTATTTATTAGTAGACAGCGAGAGGGTATATTTTTGACGTGACTGATTGTAAACAGAGGTCACAACACCGGAATTATATTACCCGGGGCGGGGGGGGCGTGGCTACAGGATAGAGTTGCCAAATGGGAAACGTTTTCTGAGTTCTTTGCATGCATGTTATAGAATTTTGCATTAGATTTCCAATGATGATAATGTTAGTAAATTATATATTAAAAAAACAAAAATATGGCAGCACGGTGGTACAGGGGTTAATGCATGTGCCTCACAATACGAAGGCCCTGGGTTCAATCCTGGGCTCGAGATCTTACTGTGTGGACTTTGCATGTTCTCCCCGAGACTGTGTGGGTTCCCTCCGGGTACTCCGGCTTCCTCCCACCTTCAAAGACATGCAACTGGGGATAGGTTGATTGGCAACACTAAATTGTTCCTAGTGTGTGAATGTGAGTGTGAATGTTGTCTATCTGTGTTGGCCCTGCAATGAGGTGGCGACTTGTCCAGGGTGTACCCCGCCTTTTCCCCGAATGCAGCTGAGATAGGCTCCAGCACCCCCCACGAACCCGAAAGGGACAAGCGGTAGAACATGGATGGATGGATGGAAAAACAAAAATATGTGGTACATTACATGGGAGATGTACAGTAAGTGTCAAAAACACCACTAAAATACATTGCTAAATGAGAATAAATAGTAAGGTAAAATAAAGTGTAGAAATGCATCCAATTGCAGAAAAAAAAGTCTTAATTTTCAAAATTTTCTTTCGAGGCTTGCTTAGCAGGACTTTGTGCTGATAAAAATGTTCCCCTTTTTTCCCTCAATGTTCCTTTGTTCTTCTCAAAGGTTGCCCACATTTCACTATGTGTGACAGCAACAGCATTATGCAACATTTTAAATTGTAGTCATATACGATTACCTGTTATTTAACATCCTTACCTCCAAAACTGCTGGCATTAGGGTTTGTTTTAGGAAAATATTCAAATGCAAGCTTGTTTTCCACATTTGCCCAAGTGTTTGAGGTTTGATTTGTCAGATTTTTTTTTTTTAATGGTTAAGTGAAGCTTTTAACTGTCTGGTTATGTGGATGTATAGAATGTGTTTAAAGAAATGCAACGCTGGCCCCACTACTGGGGTCCAGCCATATTAAAGGGTTAAGGGACAAGCGGTAGAAAATGGATGGATAGATGGATAGATGGAATTTTTACGTTGTTACTTATTTCTAATGATAAACAACACAACATACATGAATACTTTGCAACACAAATGAATACTTGAAGAATGCACCTGGGGATAGGTTGATTGGCAACACTAAATTGGACCTAGTGTGTAAAAGTGAGTGTGAATGTGGTCGGTCTGTGTTGGCCCTGCGATGAGGTGGCGACTTGTCCAGGGTGTACCCCGCCTTCAGCCCGAATGCAGCTGAGATAGGTTCCAGCATCGACGCGACCCTGAAAGGGACAAGCGGTAGAAAATGGATGAATAAAATAGCCCACAGCGACCTGATACAAAGTGATACAGGACATTGGACCAAGTTTGAAGGAAGATTATTTTAATTTATACATTATGCTTTATGCATTATTCAGGGGTATCTGATTGGACACCCTTATGAAATATTTCTGTTCCCAAATCAACCTACTTTCTTACATTGGAAAAACAGTCTGATTTACAAACCCTGTTTCCATATGAGTTGGGAAATTGTGTTAGATGTACATATAAACGGAATACAATGATTTGCAAATCAGTTTCAACCCATATTCAGTTGATTATGCTACAAAGACAACATATTTGATGTTCAAACTGATAAACTTTTTTTTTTTTGCAAATAATCATTAACTTTAGAATTTGATGCCAGCAACACGTGACAAAGAAGTTGGGAAAGGTGGCAATAAATACTGATAAAGTTGAGGAATGCTCATCAAACACTTATTTAGAACATCCCACAGGTGAACAGGCAAATTGGGAACAGGTCGGTGCCATGATTGGGTATAAAAGTAGATTCCATGAAATGCTCAGTCATTCACAAACAAGGATGGGGCGAGGATCACCACTTTGTCAACAAATGCGTGAGAAAATTGTTGAACAGTTTAAGAAAAACATTTCTCAACCAGCTATTGCAAGGAATTTAGGGATTTCACCATCTACGGTCTGTAATATCATCAAAGGGTTCAGAGAATCTGGAGAAATCACTGCACGTAAGCAGCTAAGCCCGTGACCTTCGATCCCTCAGACTGTACTGCATCAACAAGCGACATCAGTGTGTAAGGATATCACCACATGGGCTCAGGAACACTTCAGAAACCCACTGTCAGTAACTACAGTTGGTCGCTACATCTGTAAGTGCAAGTTAAAACTCTCCTATGCAAGGCGAAAACCGTTTATCAACAACACCCAGAAACGCCATCGGCTTTGCTGGGCCTGAGCTCATCTTAGATGGACTGATACAAAGTGGAAAAGTGTTCTGTGGTCTGACGAGTCCACATTTCAAATTGTTTTTGGAAACTGTGGACGTCGTGTCCGCCGGACCAAAGAGGAAAAGAACCATCCGGATTGTTATAGGCGCAAAGTTGAAAAGCCAGCATCTGTGATGGTATGGGGGTGCATTAGTGTCCAAGACATGGGTAACTTACACATCTGTGAAGGCACCATTAATGCTGAAAGGTACATACAGGTTTTGGAGCAACATATGTTGCCATCCAAGCAACGTTACCATGCTTATTTCAGCAAGACAATGCCAAGCCACGTGTTAGTTACATCAACGTGGCGTCATAGTAAAAGAGTGGAGTACTAGACTGGCCTGCCTGTAGTGAAAATGTGTGGTGCATTATGAAGCCTAAAATACCACAACGGAGACCCTCGGACTGTTGAACAACTTAAGCTGTACATCAAGCAAGAATGGGAAAGAATTCCACCTGAGAAGCTTAAAAAATGTGTCTCCTCAGTTCCCAAACGTTTACTGAGTATTGTTAAAAGGAAAGGCCATGTAACACAGTGGTGAGCATGCCCTTTCCCAACTACTTTGGCACGTGTTGCAGCCATGAAATTCCAAGTTAATTGTTATTTGCAAAAAAAAAAAAATTAAGTTTGTGAGTTTGAACATCAAATATCTTGTCTTTGTAGTGCATTCAACTGAAAAAGGGTTGAAAAGGATTTGCAAATCATTGTATTCCGTTTATATTTACATCTAACACAATTCCCCAACTCATATGGAAATGGGGTTTGTAAATGAATATTGTAAATTACACCATGGTTCACCCCAGATAATTGTTGTTCCATTTTGCAATTCTGTTTCATTTAAATATATGTATGACAAGTGAGGGACTTCTTTCCGGACAGCGGAACAAGCTTTTCATGCAGGCTTTATTAAATGCCCACTATAGAGCTGCTTTAAAGGGGAAACCTTAAATCAACTCCATGTGGACAGTTCTATTTTAACCACTGCAAGCCCCGCCCCTTCTTCTCTTTGACCAGATCAAAGTTTGTGTTCGCTGCTGCTTTTCAAACGATTGAGCAGATCGTATAATTACAGTGGTTTGTGGTGTTTGTGCTGGCTTGCATGTAGACGTTAAAAATATTCCGTACCTCTGCCATCCGAGCTGCCAGTAGCCTGCTTTAATAACATGATCAAGAAAACCCCAAAAGGGATGGCAGCACTACTCTCAAAATGCTTGCAGAATTTGGCAGTGTTATAATAAAAGTGGTTTGAGCGAGTGCAACATTTGTGTGTGTTTCCGTTTGATGTTTGAACGTGCACTGCCACGTGATATATCAGATCGAAATGGATGAATGCATTTGCAAACTCTTCAGAATACCATTTTTCGTAAATGTTAGCAAAGGGGAAGGAGGATCACAAGAGACTGACTGAGTGGGTGGCAGAGATAAGCGTCAATGGCCAGAAGGCCTGCTTGCTTTAGTCCTATGTGATGTGCTTCCGTAGTAAGCATATAAAGAATTTGAGCGACTTTTTTGGGGCACCTTGATGTTATACCTACAGGAAGTTAAAATAGTAGAAATCATGGTGCAGCTTCCTCTTTTCTGGACAGACTTTCTCGGTGATTTGGTTGTCGAATGTAGTGAGTCCCTGGGACCCACAAGTGGTGATTTGAGTGGGTCCCTGCAATTCAATGAGTCGCCAAATAAAAATGTCATGTTTCTTATATTCATATTTTTCTTAAATTGTAGCATTTAACTCATTTGATGATGGTATGGTACAGTAAGGTAAATCACCAAAATGATTCCTGAGCGCGGCCACCGCTGCTGCTCACTGCTCCCCTCACCTCCCAGGGTGTGGAACAAAGGGATGGGTCAAATGCAGAGGGTAATTTCACCACACCTAGTGTGTGTGTGACTATCAGTGGTACTTTAACTTTAACTTTAATTTGATGATGGTATGGTGTGATATGGTTATAGTTAACATATACATTCACTTATATTCAAAATGTATCTAAAATTAAACAAAAAACAATTCAACATGTTCACATACAGCGTCTGAGCATAACATTCAAAGTATTTTCATTATCACCACTGCAGTATGTTTTTTATTTAATTTTATTGTAGCACGTCCCCTAACTGCTGAAACGCCATCGACGCGAATGAGCACAGCATTGACCAGTGGAAACGTGGGTTTATTTACCATGACGTTCGTAGCTTTAATTGTTGAAATGAAATCCGTGGTGACTGGCTAGTTGTTGTGGTAGCAGCTAAACTAGCATGGTTGTGATACAGGTGATGATGTTTGTGCTGAGCAGATGTACAGAGAGTTGAAACAGCGCGTGTCTAGTCTGCTGACAACAAGGTTTATTTTGCTAGTTAGTAGGGCTGCAACTAACGACTATTTTCATAGTCGACTAGTCATTGACGATCGTAAAGATTAGTCGACTAATCTGATTATGAAGCATACTCCGTTTTAAATTCAGATTTAGATATTTAAACCATGTGCTAACAATAAAGATGACTACTTGTTTCAGAAATATCTATTTATACTGTAACTACGCTGTTTATTAGGATGTTACACAAATGACGACAATTAAATGTTGTTCATTTAAAAGCAAGGACAGAAAAGGTTCTGATAAAACCTTTTTTTTTTTACATGTAAACAAAGGACGAAATAGCAGCAATAGCAACAAAATAACACTAAATCTGTCTAGCTCCTTACAGGGGGACTACACTTTTGTTTTAATTTTGCCTATTGTTCCAAAGCATTATAAGAGACATAACGATGGATGTTTTTTGTTTTATGCGTTCCAAATATTAGATAAATGCGGTCAAAAGTCTGCCTACGGGAGCCGCTCAATTCTGCCAATAAAGCCCTTAAAAACATCCAAACTTAAAATTACGGTTGTATATACATGATGTAAGTATATATGTAAAGTATTTACGGGCACATTTATAATAACATTTCATATTTACGTATTTTGATCATTGTAAGCATACGGGGCACATTAAAAAAAAAGCATCACAATGTTTTTTTTTTTCGTTTCTTTCATTAATTATTACTCACTGCAAACTTAATGAGAGCCAACAAACGTAATAAAACATCACTTACTGTGCAAGATCTGCTGTCATTAGGATGCCGACTGCTAGGATGTTCATATATTTCCATTTATATGACGAATGTTAGGGAGGCGGGGGGACCAAGCGTCTTTCCGTGTCGTTCTCGCCATTTCCGTGTCCTAAATGGCTGTCAAAGTGTACCAACTTCTCTGAGTACGTCCTCAGCCATCTATTTTCCAGGTGAGAGGCATGATTTATGATCTACAATATACTTCCAACATTCTCAATTTACCGGTCGATCTACGTTCCCATTCTCACCTATGGTCATGAGCTTTGGGTTATGACCGAAAGGACAAGATCACGGGTACAAGCGGCTGAAATGAGTTTCCTCCGCCGGGTGGTGGGTCTCTCCCTTAGAGATAGGCTGAGAAGCTCTGTCATCCGGGGGGGAGCTCAAAGTAAAGTCGCTGCTCCTCCACATCGAGAGGAGCCAGATGAGGTGGTTCGGGTATCTGGTCAGGATGCCACCCGAACGCCTCCCTAGGGAAGTGTTTAGGGCACGTCCGACCGGAAGGAGGCCACGGGGAAGACCCAGGACACGTTGGGAAGACTATGTAAGTACAGCAAAACAACTCTACCATAACCACTTCTTCGACCTGCGTCGACTGATTATCTGTACTTTCCACGAATCGCTTTCAGTTTAGTGCTGATAGTTGTTTTTGTGATGTTCTCTTTCCGATGAGGAAATTCCTCAGATGTCCCTCCAAGTCCGTACTGCTCCAAAATAGGGTAAGAATGTCACCATACTTGGACTGGCAAGTTTCCCAGTCAACACTTTGTTGAGTTTTGTTAACTTTAAACTCCAAAACGATGCTTACAAGTAGCTCTACTTCTCTGTCAGTCCACATATATAATTATTTATTGCCGTGACCCGCCATTTTTGCTATATGCCGCTTCCGGAAATGAGGTTTTGAATGTTTCTGATTGGCTAAAACGGTCTTAAGTCCTAGGCTACGGCGCCCCCAGTATTTTGGCATACGTATGACATTCAGTGTATGCGTTTGCTAGGGGACAGAGATAGTTTTTTAAATGCGCATGTGTGGCTGGATATCTTGTTAAGACGTTAGTTTAGGCGGTGGCTCTTGGTCGTTAAGGCCGCCGCCTTAACAACAAAACGCTGCGGGAAACCCTGGTGTATATGTATGTATATATATATATATATATATATTATATATACGTATGTATGTATGTATTTGTGTGTGTATGTTTTTGTGTGTGTGTGTATATATATATATATATATATATATATATATATTAGGGCTGCAACAACTATTCGATTACATCGATTAAAATCGATTATAAAAATAGTTTGCGATTAATTTAGTCATCGATTTGTTGGATCTATGCTATGCGCATGCGCTGAGGCTACGTTTTTTTAATTTTTTTTTTAGCTTTATTTATAAATGCAACATTTACAAACAGCTGAGAAACAATAATCAAAATAATACAGGTGTAACGGTACGTGTATTTGTATCAAACCGTTTCGGTACGGAGGTTTCGGTTCGGTGCGGAGGTGTACCGAACGGGTTTCCACACGGACATATTAAGTAGCGTACTGCACGTTGTGTAAACAATACTCAAAATGCCGGACATTTGAGGCATTTAAGAAACTCCGCCCTGACAGCTCCGCAAAAGAGGACATGTCCGGGGAAAAAAGGACATATGGTCAGTCTATCGTAGCCCGTGAGCTGCTGACATGCTAGCAAAAGAGGACATGTCCGGTGAAACCGGGCTAGGTCCTGACCATACGTCCTCTTTTCATCGGACATGTCCTCTTTTGCGGGGCTGTCCGGGCGGTGTTTCTTAAATGCCTCAAATGTCCGGCATTTTGAGTTAGGGTTGCATGTATTTTCAATGTACGTTCAGGGTTAAGAAGGTTAAAAATCAATCAATCAATCAATCTTTATTTATATAGCCCTAAATCACAAGTGTCTCAAAGGGCTGCACAAGCCACAACGACATCCTCGGTACAAAGCCCACATACGGGCAAGGAAAAACTCACCCCAGTGGGACGTCGATGTGAATGACTATGAGAAACCTTGGAGAGGACCGCATATGTGGGTACCCCCCCCCCCCCCCTCTAGGGGAGACCGAAAGCAATGGATGTCGAGTGGGTCTGACATAATATTGTGAGAGTCCAGTCCATAGTGGATCCAACATAATAGTAAGAGTCCAGTCCATAGTGGGGCCAGCAGGACACCATCCTGAGCGGAGACGGGTCAGCAGCGCAGAGACGTTCCCAGCCGATGCACAGGCGAGCGGTCCACCCCGGGTCCCGACTCTGGACAGCCAGCACTTCATCCATGGCCACCGGACCTGCCCCCCCCCCCCCCCCCCCTCAAGGAAAAGGGGAGCAGAGGAGAAAAGAAAAGAAACGGCAGATCAACTGGTCTAACAGGGGGGCTATTTAAAGGCTAGAGTATACAAATGAGTTTTAAGATGGGACTTAAATGCTTCTACTGAGGTAGCATCTCTAATTGTTACCGGGAGGGCATTCCATAGTACTGGAGCCCGAATAGAAAACGCTCTATAGCCCGCAGACTTTTTTTGGGCTCTGGGAATCACTAATAAGCCGGAGTTCTTTGAACGCAGATTTCTTGCCGGGACATATGGTACAATGCAATCGACAAGATAGAACGGAGCTAGACCGTGTAGTATTTTATACGTAAGTAGTAAAACCTTAAAGTCACATCTTAAGTGCACAGGAAGCCAGTGCAGATGAGCCAGTATAGGCGTAATATGATCAAACTTTCTTGTTCTTGTCAAAAGTCTAGCAGCCGCATTTTGTACCAACTGTAATTTTTTAATGCTAGACATAGGGAGACCCGAAAATAATACGTTACAGTAGTCGAGACGAGACGTAACGAACGCATGAATAATGATCTCAGCGTCGCTAGTGGATAAAATAGAACGAATTTTAGCGATATTACGGAGATGAAAGAAGGCCGTTTTAGTAACACTCTTAATGTGTGATTCAAACGAGAGAGTTGGGTCGAAGATAATACCCAGATTCTTTACTGATTCGCTTTGTGTAATTGTTTGGTTGTCAAATGTTAAGGTGGTATTATTAAATAAATGTCGGTGTTTAGCAGGACCGATAATCAGCATTTCCGTTTTCTTGGCGTTGAGTTGCAAGAAGTTAGCGGACATCCATTGTTTAATTTCATTAAGACACGCCTCCAGCTGACTACAATCCGGCGTGTTGGTCAGCTTTAGGGGCATGTAGAGTTGGGTGTCATCAGCATAACAATGAAAGCTAACACCGTATTTGCGTATGATGTCGCCTAGCGGCAGCATGTAAATACTAAAGAGTGCAGGGCCAAGAACCGAACCCTGAGGAACTCCGCACGTTACCTTAACATAGTCCGAGGTCACATTATTATGGGAGACGCATTGCATCCTGTCAGTAAGATAAGAGTTAAATCACGACAAAGCTAAGTCTGACATACCAATACGTGTTTTGATACGCTCTAATAAAATATTATGATCGACGGTATCGAAAGCAGCGCTAAGATCAAGAAGCAGCAACATAGATGACGCATCAGAATCCATCGTTAGCAGTAGATCATTAGTCATTTTTGCGAGGGCTGTCTCCAAAACAAAACAAATTGTGCGCACATCAACATTCGTGAGGGAGGGGGAGCGACAGAGAGAGCGAGAGAGTTGTGGGAGAGACAGAGAGAGCGAGAGAGTTGTGATAAACGTGCATGTGTCTTCAGGCTCTGCTTTTTAGCCATAGATTTATCAGATTACATTTTTTATTATCTATAGCAGCGGTGTCAAAAGTGTGCATTTTTGTAACATTTTCCTTGTTTTATTTGGCAAGTTGAAAGAACATGGCGCCAGTATGCTGGGGTTTTTTTTCAATAAAATACTGGAAAGGATAGAAATGTAGTTTGTCTCTTTTATTTTTTTTATTATATATATATATATATATATATAAATATATATATATATATCCATCCATCCATTTTCTACCGCTTATTCCCTTTGTGTGTGTGTGTATATATATATATATATATATATATATATATATATATATATATATATATGTATGTATATATATATATATATATGTATGTATGTATATATATATATACACATTCCCTTTAGCGCAGCTCTATCTAATGGATGCATAACGTAACCCCAGCCTCTACTGTAAGGCAAGGCAAGACAACTTTATTTGTATAGCACTTTTCATACACAAGGCAGACTCAAAGTGCTTCACAGACAACAAAGTGAAATTAAAGAAAATAAAAGCAAAATTAAAATGCAGACAGTAAAAATAAAAACAGTGCGGACGTTAAAAGTTAAAAGATTAAAAGATTTAGCTGAAAGCTAAGGTGAACATAAAAGTTTTCAGTCTAGTTTTAAAAGTAGTCAGAGTTGGGGAAAGTCTGACATCTTCAGGAAGTTTATTCCAGCTATTTGTTGCATAGTGACTGAATGATGCTCTCCCTTGATTTGAGTTTACTCTGGGAACCGCTAACAGATTGATCTCAGAAGATCTTAGTGATCTAGAGGGCTTATATAGTGGGAATATATCAGTGATATACTTCGGCCCTAGACCATGTAGTGATTTATATGTGAGCAGGAGGATTTTGAAATCAATTCTCTGATACACGGGAGCCAATGTAAGGATTTAAGAATTGGTGTAATGTGCTCACATTTTTTGGTCTTTGTTAGAACTCTAGCAGCAGCGTTCTGAACAAGCTGTAGCTGCCTGACAGTTTTTTTGGGAAGACCTGCAAGGAGACCATTACAATAGTCTAGACTACTGGTAATAAAGGCATGTACAAGTTTTTCTAAGTCTTGAGCTGACATGAGCCCTATAAGTCTTGTTACATTTTTGAGGTGATAGTAGGCCAATTTTGTTACTGATTTGATGTGACTGTCGAAATGTAAATCAGAATCTAAAATAACCCCAAGATTTCTGGCTATATTTGAGGTTTTCAGGGACAGTGATTGAAGGTGTTGGATGACTTTAAACCTTTCCTTTTTAGCACCAAAAACAATTATCTCAGTTTTATCTTCATTTAGTTGTAGAAAATTTTGGCACATCCAGTGTTTGACATGCTCAATGCCCTGGCACAGAAGATCTATGGGGCGATAGTCATTTGGTGATAGCGCTACATAGATTTGGGTGTCATTGGCATAGCAATGATGGTCAATGTTATTATTTTGCACGATTTGTCCTAGTGGGAGCATATAGATGTTAAATAAAGTCGGCCCCAAGATTGAACCTTGGGGGACTCCACATGTTGGTTGGTTCTGATACAAAGTCACCAATGGAAACAAAATAGTTCCTATCTTGTAGATATGACTTGAACCAGCTTAAAACTGTGCCGGAGATCCCCACCCAGTTTTCCAACCTGTTCAAAAGTATTGAGTGGTCGACAGTGTCAAATGCAGCACTGAGGTCCAATAGCATTAATACTGCAGTTTTGCCAGAGTCTGTGTTTAGACGGATGTCATTTATAACTTTAAGAAGGGCCGTCTCTGTGCTATGAAGAGGTCGAAATCCTGACTGGAAGTTGTTGTGGCAGCCAGTAGAAGCCAAGAAGTGATTTAGTTGTTGGAGGACAACTTTTTCAATTATTTTACTTATGAATGGTAGATTTGAAATTGGTCTGTAGTTGTTGATAACAGAGGCATCTAGGCTCCGCTTTTTTAGAAGAGGTTTAATGACTGCAGTTTTGAAAGCCTTTGGGAAATTGCCCGATTGAATAGAATTATTAACTATTTGCAATTCGTCTGTTGATAGGCAGTCAAAAACATTCTTAAAGAAGTTGGTAGGTAAAACATCAAGGCAGCAGGACTTTAGAGCTGTCACCGTTTCCACTAGAGTTTTAGAGTCTATGGCATTAAAGCTTGCCATCATTGCTGTGTTACTTTTGCCTAAATGGGGTGGTGAGCCAACTTTTTTACTTGAGATATTGATGGCGCGTCTGATGCCTTCAATTTTATCAGTATAAAAGAATGCAAACTCATTGCATTTCTGCGTGGAATGGAGTTCGGCTGGTATTTGTGTTGGGGGGTTGGTCAATCTGTCAACAGTTGCGAATAGGGTTTTGGCTTTATTAGTGTTGCTGTTTATGATATTGGAGAAGAATGTTTCTCTAGCACTTTTTAAGACTAAATTGTAGGCCTGGAGGCTCTCTTTATAGATGTCATGGTGAATATGAAGTTTTGTATTCCGCCAGATTCGTTCAGCCTTCCTGCACTCTCTTCTCTGGGCTGTTACAACAGCAGATTTTCTCCAGGGTGCCTTTTGCTTACCAGAAATCGTTTTAACTGTAACAGGTGCAATGATATCTATAATATTCACAATTTTGGAATTAAAGTTGCTTACAAGATCATCAGCATGACATGGGTTTAGAGGTGGTAGTGAGGAGATGGCGTTTTTAAAGAGGACATTAGCATGTTCATTTATGTACCGCTTTTTGACATTCTTTGATTCTGTTTGTGTGTCCGGAATAACAGAAATATTAAAGAAAACACAGAAATGATCAGACAATGAAGGATCAATCACAAGAACATCAGAAACATTGAGACCTTTTGTGATAATCAGGTCCAGAGTGTGTCCCTTATAATGAGTAGCCTCTTTCACATGTTGGAACAGTTAAAATGTGTCTAAAATAGTAAAAAGTTATTTTGCGCCCTTGTCATTCAAATCGTCAATATGAAAATTAATATCACCAGTTATAACCAGGCAGACAAAGTCAGTGGAGATGCTAGACAATAATTCAGTAAAATCATCGAAAAAATTTGCAGAATATTTAGGTGGCCTGTAGATAATTAAAAAGAGAATTTTGGGAGAGCATTTCAACACAGCACACAGGTATTCAAATGATGTAAAATCACCAAGTGACATCTGTTTCCCCTGAAACATGTTTTTAAATATAGCAACAACCCCTCCACCTCTTTTCCCCGATCTACATATATCAATGAAGTTATAATTGGGGGGTGCTGTCTCGATCAGAATGCTTGCACTGTTATTTTGTTCCAGCCATGTTTCAGTTAAAAACATAAAGTCAAGTTTAGAAGTGGTAATAAAATCATTGACTAAAAATGATTTGTTATTCAGAGACCTGACATTGAGCAGACCCATCCTGATGGTGTTATTGACAGGCTTCGATGTTGGCTTTGATTTGGAGAGAATAGGAATGAGATTGTTTAGGTTAGCAGGGTGGCTAAGTTTCCCAATGTTTACTCTCTTGGTCGTCACAACAGGAATGTAGAAAGTGTCATGATTTGATGTAGGCAACCTTGGGCCCAGCTGATAATGTGGTCTACTGCTGAACCTTTTTCTGTATCAGAGATATTCAGGACTGCTGTCAGGGCAAGGCAGGGTTTGCCGAAAGGGGGAGGGGGAGTGAGCAGCGTCAGAGCTGGGACGAACTACTGTAGCGTCTATTCTATGCGCCTTAAAATGCGGTGCACCTTATATATGAACAAAGTTTTAAAATATGCCATTCATTGAAGGTGCGCCTTATAATCCGGTGCGCCTTATAGTGCGGAAAATACAGCATATATACCAGTGTTTCCCACACATTCATTTATTTGTGGCGGCCCGCCACGAAAGAATTACGTCCGCCACAAATGGATTTTTCGGCTTTTGACTCGCTCGACCGCTCATAAAAGCAATGGGACTGTCTGTGAATGTTGCTTGTAGTTACACCTCCGGTGCAGTAGGTGGCGGTAGCCTACTATGCATTGTAACTCCGCCAATAGCGCTTAATTCACCTGGTGGGCCAGAAGAAGAAGAAGAAGAAGAAGAAGAAGGACGGACGGAATCAAAATACTCGCCGGCTACTTTTCATAATGATGGCGCTTCCTACGTTTCTACCTCAAACGTCCAAAAGCTGCTGAAAGCCTTGATCCAGGATGCCATGGGGAAAAAAACTTAAATGGTGCCTTTTGGCGACAGTTAGCAGCTTGGTGGCTCATAGCCGGCTAGCTAACGCTTGCTAGCGTGTTATAGGTAGATAGTAGTGATGGGTCCGGCAACACCGATGCATGCGTCGAGCTCATAGAGCGAAACCCTGTGTCGGTGCGCGTACCGCTTTTTGAAAGTCACGTGACCGATCATGAGCTGTTTTGGTCACGTGACCAATACGCGAACTGTGTCGCACTGACGCCTCCTCTGTGCCCTGTGAGCGTGTCTTTTCTACAGCCGGAGAAATAATAACTAAGAAGAGAAATCGTCTAAAATTGAATACGTTGGAAAAACTGTTTTTTTTGTAATAAAAATGTGTAAAAATAAATAAATAATAATTTCCAGGTCCACAAGCATCCTCATTCACAACACGTTCTCTTAGATTTCCATGTTATGATACATGTTCACATTATTTATTGACCGTATCTAAAAAAGACAAAAAATATATATTTTTTTAAATGAAGTTATGAAATAATCCTAAATGAAATACAATGACTTGGTTTATATTATTGAATATACTAGGTCAGTGGTTCTCAACCTTTTTTCAGCAATGTACCCCCTGTGATTTTTTTTTAAATTCAAGTACCCCCTAATCAGAGCAAAGCATTTTTGGTTGAAAAAAAAAGATGAAGTAAAATACAGCACTATGTCATCAGTTTCTGATTTATTAAATTGTATAACAGTGCAAAATATTGCTCATTTGTAGTGGTCTTTCTTGAACTATTTGGAAAAAAAGATATAAAAATAACTAAAAACTTGTTGAAAAATAAACAAGTGATTCAATTATAAATACAGATTTCTACACATAGAAGTAATCATCAACTTAAAGTGCCCTCTTTGGGGATTGTATTAGAGATCCATCTGGATTCATGAACTTAATTCTAAACATTTCTTCACAAAAAAAAAAAAATCTTCAACATCAATATTTATGGAACATAACACAAAATCTAGCTGTCAACACCGAATATTGCATTGTTGCATTTCTTTTCACAGTTCTTTTTGACAGACATTTTAGTGACAAACCTGAGCTTGTGCTTCACTGAGTTTATGAACTTACATTCATATTTTGTTGAAGTATTATTCAATAAATATATTTATAAAGGATTTTTGAATTGTTGCTATTTTTAGAATATTTTTTAAAAATCTCACGTACCCCTTGGCATACCTTCAAGTACCCCCAGGGGTTCGCGTACCCCCATTTGAGAACCACTGTACTAGGTCATAAAATCAGTGTCAGTTGAGTCGGTCCATAGGTTGCCTGTAGGGATTTTTAATGTCCAGCAGATGTCAGTATTTAGTGACACAGTATCGACACAGTATCAATACAGTTTTGCAATGTGTCGAAACGCTTCATGACGCCTCATCAACCCATCACTAGTAGATAGGTTATAGCTGCATCGCTCGCGGCTCGTCATATATTTAACGTTAATCCGTGATTTCACCGAGCGTTTCACTGACGGTGAGCAGCCTAACGCTGCTTCATTAACACCGCCGCTGTTTGACTCGTGGCCCGGGGCAGACGCACGTAGTAACAGTCACGTGTTACAATACCGACGAGCTAACGTGTCCAGGTTATAACCATGTTGTCAATAAACACACATGGACTGAAGCTAAATTGTCCACTGGCCACTGCAGCATGTGAATGCAATGAAAATAATAAAATCTGAGCCAACCAGCTGTTAAAATGTTGTCCAGGTTAATGTTTTGGCCATTAAAGGCCCTTCATTTCAAGATTTCAACTGTGATCGGGCTTTAAACAGGTGGCTGACCTGTTCAGATGAGTGTAACTGCTACTGATCAAATAATGTGAAATAGCATTTAATTTTACATGTATGCAATGCCATTTAAATGTAATTATATATAATAATAATAATAATAAATACTGTGTAGTGTTGTAAATAGTCAACGGGAAGGATTTTAGTAAGATATAAGCCATGAGCACTACACAGCCAGAAAAAAACCTAGGCAGGACAAGTAAAAATATTGGGGCAAGTAGATTTGAGAAGTCGGGCAAGTAGAAAAAACCTTAACGTTGAACCCTGCATGT
>NC_084579.2:24985532-24995532 GCF_033978685.3 Nerophis lumbriciformis
TCATCCTTAAGTGTTGTGTTTAAGGTCAAGGCTCACACCTAATTATACAACGTGTACAGCAGGGCTATTCAACTACATATTGAAGAGGGCCGCAGTTTAAAGAGCCCAAGGTCTCAGTGGCGGGTCATTGAAATTGTGAAAGTTTAATCAGAAAGTGCCTCCACATGTTATATTCTTGTGAGAATGTGTTTACGTAATTGCAAAAGTAAGCACAGCGGCTGCCACACTGCATTGTCAAGAAATTCATTATTCTGCTCGTGCTACTCAATTTCAGCATGTGCAGCTGCACTGATAGTTAACAGCATGAAGAAGCAAAAGCTCCGGAAGTATTGTTGAGGATGTATGTTTTTTCTTTTTAATAGTTTTCCTTCCTCAGTTTTATTTAGAAAACAGAGGTTACTAAAATTAGAAAGTTTAGTATTAATACATTCACACAATAAACTACAGATGCTTACATATATTGAAATCGAACAACAGCAAACATTGCACATAATAAACATGGCTCAACAGAATTAAACCTAAGCTGTAGCGTTATCGCCCTCTACTGGTCAATTTCACCGCTATGAATTAAATTAGCTTTGATCGCCAGAGAGTTACTCAGCCAAAAAACAACATAACCGCATATACAAAAGACATCACAAAGTCAGCAATTTCACTTCATTTGTACAAACCCCGTTTCCATATGAGTTGGGAAATTGTGTTAGATGTAAATACTGGCAATAAATACTCATACAGTTGAGGAATGCTCATCAAACACTTATTTGGAACATCCCACAGGTGAACAGGCAAATTGGGAACAGGTGGGTGCCATGATTGGGTATAAAAGTAGATTCCATGAAATGCTCAGTCATTCACAAACAAGGATGGGGCGAGGGTCACCACTTTGTCAACAAATGCGTGAGCAAATTGTTGAACAGTTTAAGAAAAACCTTTCTCAACCAGCTATTGCAAGGAATTTAGGGATTTCACCATCTACAGTCCGTATTATCATCAAAGTGTTCAGAGAATCTGGAGAAATCACTGCACGTAAGCAGCTAAGCCCGTGACCTTCGATCCCTCAGGCTGTACTGCATCAACAAGCGATATCAGTGTGTAAAGGATATCACCACATGGGCTCAGGAACACTTCAGAAACTCACTGTCAGTAACTACAGTTGGTCGCTACATCTGTAAGTGCAAGTTAAAACTCTCCTATGCAAGGCGAAAACCGTTTATCAACAACACCCAGAAACGGCGTCGGTTCGCTGGGCCTGAGCTCATCTAAGATGGACTAATACAAAGTGGAAAAGTGTTCTGTGGTCTGACGAGTCCACATTTCAAATTGTTTTTGGAAACTGTGGACGTCGTGTCCTCTGGACCAAAGAGGAAAAGAACCATCCGGATTCTTATAGGTGCAAATTTGAAAAGCCAGCATCTGTGATGGTATGGGGGTGTATTAGGGCCCAAGACATGGGTGACTTACACATCTGTGAAGGCGCCATTAATGCTGAAAGGTACATACAGGTTTTGGAGCAACATATGTTGCCATCCAAGCAACGTTACCATGGACGTCCCTGCTTATTGTTCAGCAAGACAATGCCAAGCCACGTGTTATATCAACGTGGCTTCATAGTAAAAGAGTGCGGGTACTAGACTGGCCTGCCTGTCTCCCATTGAAAATGTGTGGTGCATTATGAAGCCTAAATTACCACAGTTGAACAACTTTAAGCTGTACATCAAGCAAGAATGGGAAAGAATTCCACCTGAGAAGCTTAAAAAATGTGTCTCCTCAGTTCCCAAACATTTACTGAGTGTTGCTAAAAGGAAAGGCCATGTAACACAGTGGTGAACATGCCCTTTCACAACTACTTTGGCACATGTTGCAGCCATGAAATTCTAAATTAATTATTATTTGCAAAGTTTATGAGTTTGAACATCAAATATCTTGTCTTTGTAGTGCATTCAATTGAATATGGGTTAAAGGATTTGCAAATCATTGTATTCCGTTTATATTTACATCTAAAACAATTTCCTAACTCATATGGAAACGGGGTTTGTACTTTGTTGTCCAGTCGCTGTTAAAAGCTCCATTTTGGTGTGCATGAGTGGTCTTCTTCTGCTTCATTGTGGCACATATGCCTCGTTGTTGCCTCTTGCGGGGTGGCGGGAGTACTGCATACATGAGCAACTTAGTTTGAATGGTTTCATCAAGCCTCTTTGGGTGATGTTTGGCGGGCCAAATGAACAGCTTTGGTAGGCCGGACGCTAGTTGATTAGGTCTGGTGTTCAGTGTTTCTCTATCTGTTGTGGTTCAGAAGGAGGGGCACAAGACCAGTTACAACTGAAAAAAATTGTCAATAGATTGGTTGCATTCATCATGTCATCTTCCAAAATGTGTAAAAAATGTATATATTTTAGACATGATACATCAGAAAACATGAACAACTCTGATGAAGTCTTAAGTGGCAGCCAACTGTTAACATGTCTTATCTATTTGTCTGCACACTTTATTCGTCACCGTGTGGCCTATTTGAAGAAAATTAATTGAAAACTACAAAAATACCAGTAGGTTGGACACTGATCCTTGGTGCTATGTCTTTTTATTCTCTAGTAGACCAGGTGTGTATACGTGTGTAAAGCAGCAGAATTTTGATCCGCTGTACATAATTTTAAGGACAAGCTACATCCACAGACAGTCCCGTTATAATGTGTTTATGACTTGATGAAGAGGTAGCACCAAATGAATTTGTGGCGGGCGACATGTGGTGTTGTTACCGTCTAGTTTCAAGAATACACAAAAAGGATTGTGCTAAAAATAAATCCCTACAAATATGGACCCAACCACTGTGCGCTCTTGTATGTATTTTTGCACATGCATCGTCAAATTGTGTGTGACAGCTGCCAGAATTCCTGAGATATGACACCAACGGGATGTTTTGTACATGCCGTGGATCGTGATGGTGACACATTGCATTGTGTGGCCTGATGAAGGACACACCATTTTCACAGGGTTAAGCAATGTTTACAGGTTTATCCTATGAAAAACTATGGATGTTCATCAGTGTGGCAAATGTTGATTTGTGTGTAAAGTACGCAGATCTGAGGAGGTGTTTGGCAGATCCACTATACCAGCTAAGCTATATGTAGAAACGTATTCTTTATTTTAGAGGAATAAAATATGCATTTTTATTACAGGTTACACAGTGTACATTTTTTAGGGGGACCACATTTAAATACATTACACAACATATGGACTAATTCATTTAATTAAGTTAAGGGACAAGAGCTAGAAAATGGATGGATGGATGGAAGTTTTTTTGTTTGTTTTTTAAACAGCCTTCATGTAGATTTTATTTGAATCAATATTTTAACATTTTCTCTTGACATTACACCGTTTTATTTTTTAAATAGTGCATTTTCAGAACATGAGTAAACAATAAAGCTTTTAATGTCAACCTTTTTTTGAAGAAAAAAATATATACATTTTTCAACAACACATTTACAGCAGTACACACTATAATGTTGGTCATGTAAAGTCAAAGAAAGTGTCAGGAGCTAGAACAGAGCTTAGGATGCAGAGATGGGGAGAGACGGTGGTTAAAATAATATTAGCGTCGTAGGACCCACTGGAGGAGCTAGTGGCATCGTCCGGGTCCGACCCACTGGAAGCAGCACTGGAGATGGCGTTGGCTGCAGACCCACTGGAAGCAGCACTGGAGATGGCGTTGGCCGCAGACCCACTGGAAGCAGCACTGGAGATGGCGTTGGCCGCAGACCCACTGGAAGCAGCACTGAAGATGGCACTGCCCGCAGACCCACTGAAAGCAGCACTAGAGATGGCGTTTCATGTGCCGCCGTCATTATCCGACTGGTTAGATCCACGAGTTACGCAGGACGGATCATTTTGTCAGGAGCTGGAATGCTGCTTAGCTGTGTGACCCCGAGGATGCAGAGAAGGAAGGCAAACGCGGTCTAAAATAATATTATGTAATAGGTGCACTCATAAGAAGAGGAGAAAAGAACATACCGTTACAATAAGAGTGAAGGAAAAACAAAAAAAGGCGAGTGCACAAGTAAATGCACAAGTTATGGAGCTTCTTTTGGAATAAGGAACAATACATGTACGTCAAACAAAAACAGAGGAGACTGATTGGCATCCCGCTACAGGTGTGTCCCGGTTGCCAGGCAGCAGGTGTGGAAACTTGTGCATGGCATAAATAAATGATAAATGGGTTGTACTTGTATAGCGCTTTTCTACCTTCAAGGTACTCAAAGCGCTTTGACACTACTTCCACATTTACCCATTCACACACACATTCACACACTGATGGAGGGAGCTGCCATGCAAGGCGCTAACCAACACCCATCAGGAGCAAGGGTGAAGTGTCTTGCTCAGGACACAACGGACATGACGAGGTTGGTACTAGGTGGGGATTGAACCAGGGACCCTCGGGTCGCGCACGGCCACTCTTCCACTGCGCCACGCCGTCCCTGAGGAAGTAAACACTATAAAAAAGGGGCACAGGACAGGAACTAAAATACCACACATTTTTGAACACATTTCCATTAATTTAATAAATATAATGGGATTTTTGTTCGGCGAGGTATGGAAAACGACTTCCGGACGGCTTCGAAGCGATTCTGGACCACCATCCGCCGCCTCAGGAAGGGGAAGCAGTTCACTGTCAACACCGTGTATGGTGCGGATGGTGTTCTGCTGACCTCGACTGCGGATGTTGTGGATCGGTGGAGGGAATACTTCGAAGACCTCCTCAATCCCACCGACACGTCTTCCTATGAGGAAGCAGTGCCTGGGGAATCTGTGGTGGGCTCTTCTATTTCTGGGGCTGAGGTTGCTGAGGTAGTTACAAAGCTCCTCGGTGGCAAGGCCCCGGGGGTGGATGAGATCCGCCCGGAGTTCCTTAAGACTCTGGATGCTGTGGGGCTGTCTTGGTTGACAAGACTCTGCAGCATCGCGTGGACATCGGGGGCGGTACCTCTGGATTGGCAGACCGGGGTGGTGGTTCCTCTCTTTAAGAAGGGGAACCGGAAGGTGTGTTCCAACTATCGTGAGATCACACTACTCAGCCTTCCCGGTAAGGTCTATTCAGGTGTACTGGAGAGGAGGCTACGCCGGATAGTCGAACCTCGGATTCAGGAGGAACAGTGTGGTTTTCGTCCTGGTCGTGGAACTGTGGACCAGCTCTATACTCTCGGCAGGGTCCTTGAGGGTGCATGGGAGTTTGCCCAACCAGTCTACATGTGCTTTGTGGACTTGGAGAAGGCATTTGACCGTGTCCCTCGGGAGGTCCTGTGGGGAGTGCTCAGAGAGTATGGGGTATCGGACTGTCTTATTGTGGCTGTCCGCTCCCTGTACGATCAGTGTCAGAGCTTGGTCTGCATTGCCGGCAGTAAGTCGGACACGTTTCTAGTGAGGGTTGGGTTCCGCCAAGGCTGCCCTTTGTCACCGATTCTGTTCATAACTTTTATGGACAGAATTTCTAGGCACAGTCAAGGCGTTGAGGGGATCCGGTTTGGTGGCTGCAGGATTAGGTCTCTGCTTTTTGCAGATGATGTGGTCCTGATGGCTTCATCTGGCCAGGATCTTCAGCTCTCACTGGATCGGTTCGCAGCCAAGTGTGAAACGACTGGGATGAGAATCAGCACCTCCAAGTCCGAGTCCATGGTTCTCGCCCGGAAAAGGGTGGAGTGCCATCTCCGGGATGGGGAGGAGACCCTGCCCCAAGTGGAGGACTTCAAGTACCTAGGAGTCTTGTTCACGAGTGAGGGAAAAGTGGATTGTGAGATCGACAGGCGGATCGGTGCGGCATCTTCAGTAATGCGGACGCTGTATCGATCCGTTGTGGTGAAGAAGGAGCTGAGCCGGAAGGCAAAGCTCTCAATTTACCGGTCGATCTACGTTCCCATCCTTACCTATGGTCATGAGCTTTGGGTTATGACCGAAAGGACAAGATCACGGGTACAGGCGGCCGAAATGAGTTTCCTCCGCCGGGTGGCGGGGCTCTCCCTTAGAGATAGGGTGAGAAGTTCTGCCATCCGGGGGGAGCTCAAAGTAAAGCCACTGCTCCTCCACATCGAGAAGAGCCAGATGAGGTGGTTCGGGCATCTGGTCAGGATGCCACCCGAACGCCTCCCTCGGGAGGTGTTTAGGGCACGTCCAACCGGTAGGAGGCCACGGGGAAGACCCAGGACACGTTGGGAAGACTGTCTCCCGGCTGGCCTGGGAATGCCTCGGGATGCCCCGGGAGGAGCTGGACGAAGTGGCTGGGGAGAAGAAAGTCTGGGCTTCCCTGCTTAGGCTGCAGCCCCCGCGACCCGACCTCGGATAAGCGGAAGAAGATGGATGGATGGGATTTTTGTTATTAAAAATGCACTGTTTTTAAAAGAAGTAAGTGATAAACGCTTATTTCGTGAAACAAAAACATTTCTTTAAGCAGCATAAATATATATAAATTAAAGATGCATCAATCATCGATTTGTATTCTAATCGTAGCTCCTGAATCGTAGTAGTAGTTTATTTGTGAAGTGGCCAAAGATTCCTACCTCTAGCCACGATGTATTTTCGTGAATTCTTTTAGTGTTTCTTAAAGCCAAAATTTGCCATTTGAAATTAGTATTTTGTGTCATGTCAGTTACAGGAGCTGTATTTTTTTTACAAAATTAAACAACTTGAATGATCAGCGATTCAATAAATTCCAGAGGTTGTGAATGAATACAATTTTAAATTAAAGCTGCAAGCAGCGTTGTTCGGGCCCGCGTATTTGGCAGGTGCTAGTCCTAAGTGTCCCAATACTTTTGTCTACTTTTAGTCTGAAGTGTCCCAAGACTTTTGTCTAGTGTACCTACCTTGTCTGCATTGTGTGGGCACGTTGGTGCTTCCTGCTTTTGAGCAGCCATCTTAAAAAAACAGCACCGCAGGAGCATCAGTGCAGCGGGTCTTTTAATGGTCATAAAATCAAAACCGGAGCAGGTATTAAAAAACTGTTCTGTTATTTTATACACAAGGGTTTAATCTCTCTCCTGTGTTAGTTTGAAGCCGAAAGGACAAACGCGCTCAGAGGAGATAGTTTTTGAAGGAAGGTGACCGTTTTTTACCAAAAATGTGTTTTGAAGGGGGAATAGCAAACTTCCTGTTGATTTTTGCTGGGGGTTGTCAATTTATGAAATGTAGGTCTAAGTAAGACCTACATTGAGGTTTTTGTTTCATGTCTCTTCGACCTTCCCTCAGTTTTTTCATCTGAGGAGCAGTTTTTTTGCGTTTTATTCAAAAATTGCTCAAGAGCACAATTTTGAGATTTGGGGTTAGGTTTTTTCATTAGATCACAGTTTTAGCTAGTCCTGATGTGTGTGTTCAGTTTGGTGAGTTTTGAAGCATGTTAAGGGGGTCAAATTACAGCTCAAAGAGGCAAAAGTGACTGTTTTTAGTACTTTTTTGTCTTGAAGGGGGAATTGCCAACTTACTGTTGATTTTAGCCCGAAGATGTACAATTGAAAAATGTAGGTATAAGTCAGACCTACATAAAAGTTTTTGTTTCATGTCTCTCCGACCTTCCTAGTGGGAGTTACAGGCAGCGTAGTTTTTTCTTCTTCCTAGGGGGCGCTAGAGCGCAATTATGAGTTTTGGGGTTTGGTTTTTTTATTAAAAGGCAATTTTCGCAGGTCTTGATGTGTGGGTCAAATATGGTGAGTTTTGAAGCATGTTAAGTGGGTCAAATTAGTGCTCAAAGAGGCGGCGGAAGAAGAAAGAAAGAAAGAAAGAATAATAAAACCTTAGAAATTCAATAGGTCCTTATGTCCCATTGCGGGCCCTAATTAAAGCTGCAAGCAGCGTTGTTCGGGCCCGCGTATTTGGCAGGTGCTAGTCCTAAGTGTCCCAATACTTTTGTCTACTTTTAGTCTGAAGTGTCCCAAGACTTTTGTCTAGTGTACCTACCTTGTCTGCATTGTGTGGGCACGTTGGTGCTTCCTGCTTTTAAGCAGCCATCTTAAAAAAACAGCAGCGCAGCAGCATCAGCGCAGCGGGTCTTTGAAGGGTCATAAAATCAAAACCGGAGCAGTTAGAAAAAAAGCGCTTCTGTCATTGTAATCAGAAGGGTTCAATCTCTCTCCTGTGTTAGTTTGAAGGCGAAACGACAAACGCGCTCAGAGGAGTTCGTTTTTGAAGGAAGGTGACCGTTTTTTACCAAAAATGTGTTTTGAAGGGGGAATAGCAAACTTCCTGTTGATTTTTGCTGGGGGTTGTCAATTTATGAAATGTAGGTCTAAGTGAGACCTACATAGAGGTTTTTGTTTCATGTCTCTCCGACCTTCCCAGTGGGAGTTACAGGCAGTTTTGTCATTTTTTTCTTCCGAGGAACAGTTTTTTGTGCGTTTTATTAAAAAATTGCGCTAGAGCACAATTTTGAGATTTGGGGTTAGGTTTTTTTATTACAATACAATTTTTGCCAGTCCTGATGTGTGCGTTCAGTTTGGTGAGTTTTGAAGCATGTTAAGGGGGTCAAATTACAGCTCAAAGAGGCAAAAGTGACTGTTTTTAGTACTTTTTTGTCTTGAAGGGGGAATTGCCAACTTCCTGTTGATTTTAGCCCGAGAATGTACTATTATGAAATGTAGGTCTAAGTCAGACCTACATAGAGGTTTTTGTTTCATGTCTCTCCGACCTTCCTAGTGGGAGTTACAGGCAGTCTAGTTATTTTTTTCCTAGGGGGCGCTAGAGCGCAATTTTGAGTTTTGTGGTTCGTTTTTTTTTTAAAAAGGCAATTTTCGCAGGTCCTGATGTGTGGGTCAAATATGGTGAGTTTTGAAGCATGTTAAGTGGGTCAAATTACAGTTTAATGTGGCGGCGGAAGAATAAAGAATAAAACCTTACAAATTCAATAGGTCCTTATGTCCCATTGCATAAGGACTCCCTTTGGGAGTCCTTATGCAATGGGCCATGCGGGCCCTAATAAAACCTTACAAATGCAATAGGTCCTTATGTCCCATTGCATAAGGACTCCCACAGGGAGTCCTTTTGCAATGGGCCATTGCGGGCCCTAATAAAGGGATATTACTCAAGTAAAAATAGATAAGAATGTACCACTACCATGACATGGATGTTGTAATGTTGAACAAATTAACTTAAATTGTCATGTTGATTAAGGGGTTGCGCCTAGACAACGTCAACTTTGACACTACAACATTGTGCTTTACGTATGTAAAATATCTTTATATAACTTATTTTGTATATTCTTATTGTTCTTCTCATAATGCCCCTTGTAGAGGCTGGTAACAAACATGCCACACAAATCCCAAGAAAAAGCAAAGATCATGCTCTTTTCTGACACAGCGCTTCTTGTATTCCGATGTGTAATTGGTCCATGCATGACAACGGGTTGCAGTTTGTATATTTGTGCGACTTTACAGGCTTGTTTTTCTATGAACACACTGTATTAGTTATTTCTGGCAGAAATGACAGTGGAGGGGAATAAGGAGAATGTAGGGAAGCTTGTGAAGCTTCATTTACAAAATCGTATTCCCTTCATAAATTGTTACCACAAACATACGTTTGCCTCTTTCCTTCTGTATTAAACGGAGTGGAAATTAAAGGCAAGTTTTTTCAGAAACAACAACAAATGGAACTACCAACAACTGATGGCAAAATGTGTGTGAGTTTAATTGAAATTAACTACTTACCATAACAACTGTATAAACAGCTGTTGATAATGGAGGCAGGAATAACTTCCTTCCACAACTGATTCCATTGTAATTCTTTCAATTATATATGCATGGAGAAGTTTGTTTTTTTTCATTTAAATGTTAGGGAAATAACATTCATACCTCCCAGATGTATTCCAAACTGTCTGTCTAAATAAGCACATTTATCAGAAACTTCCTTATCCTTTCACTAAAGTCAGATTGGTGTCTCATTATATGCGCTCTGTCACCCCAGAAGCCAAATACTTCCTGGAGTGAATGAACTGAGCGCTCGAGCAAAGATGGGGAAGTGCATTCTGCACACG
>NC_084579.2:25000532-25003032 GCF_033978685.3 Nerophis lumbriciformis
TTGCTGCAAGGAAACAAATTATGGGAAACATGGCTGTGTCCCACTCGAAGATCATGTTGCTGGATCGAAACACAAGGAGCTAGTTCACATTTAGAAGACAAACTATGCATTAACAGGTAAAGTGATAATAATTAATCAAATCTTCTAAGAATGTTAATTTATTACTTATAATAGATGTAACCTAAAACTTGAACTGGGGACGGCGTGGTGAAGTTGGGAGAGTGGCTGTGCCAGCAACTCGAGGGTTCCTGGTTCTATCCCCACCTTCTACCAACCTCGTTACGCCCGTTGTGTCCTTGAGCAAGACACTTCACCCTTGCTCCTGATGGACCGTGGTTAGGGCCTTGCATGGCAGCTCCCGCCATCAGTGTGTGTGAATGTGTGTGTGAATGGGTGAATGTGGAAATAGTGTCAAAGCGCTTTGAGTACCTTGAAGGTAGAAAAGCGCTATACAAGTATAACCCATTTACCATAACTGCAAAATTAATTGTCTTTCAACTTTTACATTCTACCCCCTTGCTCATATACAGCGTTGTGACTCCGCTTCTTAACACACCTTTTCCGCACCTGGTTGTCAGAGAATAAGAAGACATAGCAGGAGGGATCAGTGTTGCCAACTTAGTGATTTTGTTGCTATATTTAGCTATTAAGAAGACCCCTCTAGATTGTCTTATTCTAGTGTTTTGGACACTTTTAGAGACTCTGACATGAAAGCACGTATTGCTCTTCACTAAGGCTGTCTTCAAATTTGACAATTCTATTTGGAGGAGTCTGATTCGACTATCAACATCGAAGTCGAATCGACTGAAAATAAACCTCCCTCTTTCTCCTCCTGAAGGGAGGCGAGTTAATATCTGCTGATGCCCCTTACGTACAGCAGGTGGAGCTTGATTACATTCACTGTGTCTTCTTTAAATATTAGAACACTATTTATGTTCAGACGAGTCGTTTTTAGAGAGTAAAATATGAATATTAGTTATGGCTGCCCTTTCAGCCTTGTCTGCAGACAAGAATATTTTACTAATTCGGAGGATGTTTCAACATGGGGGACGTGATTGTTGCTCATCAGGACGCAACACAGTCAGACACGTAGCTCGCCATGCCATCTTTGGCTGGCCAACTCCTGCCTTGGACGACGGTGAAACACGCCCAGGAGGTGTAGCTCTCCTCTTGAAAAGGCAGTGATCCTCCCACTGGTTCACATACAGAACCTTTTTTACAACTTCTACTTTCTCAATCAATCAATCAATCAATGTTTATTCATATATCCCTTAATCACAAGTGTCTCAAAGGGCTGCACAAGCCACAACCACATACTCGGCTCAGATCCCACATCAGGGCAAGAAAAAACTCAACCCAATGGGAACAACGAGAAACCTTGGAGGGGACCGCAGATGTGGGGACCCCGCCCAGGGCGACTGGTGCAATGGCTGTCGAGTAGATCTAGTTAATAATGTGAGAGTCCAGTCCATTGTGGGGCCAGCAGGGGATCATCTTGAATGGAGACAAATCAGCAGCGCAGAGACGTCTCTAACTGATGCACGGAGGAGTGGTCCACCCCGGGTACCGACTTTGAACAGCTTGCGCATCATCTGTGGTCACCTGATAACCTCTCCAAGCAGGAGAGTGGGGCAGAGCAGAAAAGAGACGGTAGATCAACTGGTCTAAAAGGGGGGAATATTTAAAGGCTAGAGTATACAAATGTGTTTTAAGATGAGACTTAAATGCTTCTACTGAGGTAGCATCTCTAACTGTTACTGGTTGGCCATTCCAGAGTACTGGAGCCCGAATAGAAAACACTCTATAGCCCGCAGACTTTTTTGGGCTCTGGGAATCACTAATAAGCCGGAGTTCTTTGAACGCACATTTCTGACCGGGACATATGGTACAATACAATCAGCAAGATAGGATTTCTCTATTTGGATGCCCTTTTGTTGCTGCGCAAGAACCAAGGACCTCACCAACTGTGGTTTAGCCTTTTTTTTAATTGAAAATGTGACCTTACTGACACCTTCTCTCGTTTGAGTCACACATCAAGAGTGTTACTAAAACGGCCTTCTTTCATCTCCGTAATATCCCTAAAATTAGTTCATGCGAATTATTCATGCATTCGTTACGTCTCGTCTCAATTACTGTAACGTATTATTTTCGGGTCTCCCTATGTCTAGCATTAAAAAATTACAGTTGGTACAAAATGCGGCTGCTAGACTTTTGACAAGAACAAGGAATTTTGATCATATTACGCCTATACTGGCTCACCTGCACTTGCTTCCTGTGCACTTAAGATGTGACTTTAAGGTTTTACTACTTACGTATAAAATACTACACGGTCTAGCTCCATCCTATCTTGCTGATTGTATTGTACCAAATGTCCCGGCAAGAAATCTGCGTTCAAAGAACTCCGGTTTATTAGTGATTCCCAGAGCCCAAAAAAAGGCTGCGGGCTATAGAGCGTTTTCTATTCGGGCTCCAGTACTATGGAATGCCCTCCCGGTAACAG
>NC_084579.2:25015532-25100532 GCF_033978685.3 Nerophis lumbriciformis
GTCCACTCTGTCTGCAGACATTCTTTGCATTATGTTTATTTACGCATAAAAAACATCTTAAACATTCACTTAGGTTCCATCACATTTACAATTACGTACATTAAGCAAATTTGTGAACTGTTGAGACCGAGCTATAGCTGTAATTTTTGTTGGTGGATGAAAGATGATGAAAGATTATCATCACATTTCATCATCTCGGTCATGTAAATACTGCCTCTTTGCCAGGTCAACATTGCAATTGAAAATATGTTCTTAATTGTCTTACCCTGGATTAAAAAAATCATAAACATATGAATACATATAAACTAGCAAGTGAGGAAGCCGGTGTGTTTCTAAATGTTTATATACTACCTTACCCAGAAGGATTAGCGCTTAGACAGGATCCGGAAGTAGGTTTGAGCTATCCAGGAGGATGACAATTGTGTTGTTTGATCAATAAATATCAAGTTACACATCTACACAAGTGACAAACATACGTGTTAATTAGACAGTTGAGTTGTGCGTTTCAGCGCCTCTCAGAAACAGATTTGATTGGTGAACATTTTTGTTGATTAGCCAAAATGTGCAGGGAAGTTGCAGGCATCGGACAAAGTTGCAAGACAGCGCATAATTATCTGGAGTTGGTTGAATTGGCATGAAAGCACGTAGGCACTTTTAGTCTGGTTACGACCGTTACGCCGGCATAAGAGCCATCGTTAAACTGAGTTTTGGTACCCATTCCTGTTTGACGCCATCATAGGTGTCTGCATCAGCATTGCACTTTTGTTGGGTTATCCAAAAGACCAATTACAAACCCTGTTTCCATATGAGTTGGGAAATTGTGTTAGATGTAAATATAAACGGAATACAATGATTTGCAAATCATTTTCAACCCATATTCAATTGAATGCACTACAAAGACAAGATATTTGATGTTCAAACTCATAAACTTTTTTTTTTTTTGCAAATAATAATTAACTTAGAATTTCATGGCTGCAACACGTGCCAAAGTAGTTGGGAAAGAGCATGTTCACCACTGTGTTACATGGCCTTTCCTTTTAACAACACTCAGTAAATGTTTGGGAACTGAGGAGACACATTTTTTAAGCTTCTCAGGTGGAATTCTTTCCCATTCTTGCTTGATGTACAGCTTAAGTTGTTCAACAGTCCAGGGGTCTCCGTTGTGGTATTTTAGGCTGCATAATGCACCACACATTTTCAATGGGAGACAGGTCTGGATTACAGGCAGGCCAGTCTAGTACCCGCACTCTTTTACTATGAAGCCACGTTGATGTAACACGTGGCTTGGCATTGTCTTGCTGAAATAAGCAGGGGCGTCCATGGTAACGTTGCTTGGATGGCAACATATGTTGCTCCAAAACCTGTTTGTACCTTTCAGCATTAATGGTGCCTTCACAGATGTGTAAGTTACCCATGTCTTGGGCACTAATACACCCCCATACCATCACAGATGCTGGCTTTTCAACTTTGCGCCTATAACAATCCGGATGGTTCTTTTTCCTCTTTGGTCCGGAGGACACGACGTCCACAGTTTCCAAAAACAATTTGAAATGTGGACTCGTCAGACCACAGAACACTTTCCACTTTATATCAGTCAGTCTTAGATGAGCGTTTCTGGGTGTTGTTGATAAACGGTTTTCGCCTTGCATGGGAGAGTTTTAACTTGCACTTACAGATGTAGCGACCAACTGTAGTTACTGACAGTGGGTTTCTGAAGCCCATGTGGTGATATCCTTTACACACTGATGTCGCTTGTTGATGCAGTACAGCCTGAGGGATCGAAGTTCACGGGCTTAGCTGCTTACGTGCAGTGATTTCTCCAGATTCTCTGAACCCTTTGATGATATTACGGACCGTAGATGGTGAAATCCCTAAATTCCTTGCAATAGCTGGTTGAGAAAGGTTTTTCTTAAACTGTTCAACAATTTGCTCACGCATTTGTTGACAAAGTGGTGACCCTCACCCCATCCTTGTTTGTGAATGACTGAGCATTTCATGGAATCTACTTTTATACCCAATCATGGCACCCACCTGTTCCCAATTTGCCTGTTCACCTGTGGGATGTTCCAAATAAGTGTTTGATGAGCATTCCTCAACTTTATCAGTATTTATTGCCACCTTTCCCAACTTCTTTGTCACGTGTTGCTGGCATGATATTCTAAAGTTAATGATTATTTGCAAAAAAAAAATGTTTATCAGTTTGAACATCAAATATGTTGTCTTTGTAGCATATTCAAATGAATATGGGTTGAAAATTATTTGCAAATCATTGTATTCCGTTTATATTTACATCTAACACAATTTCCCAACTCATATGGAAACGGGGTTTGTATATAAAGCGTGAACATCCTTTTAAATCTGTCTGAAAGTAATCTGCGGATAGCAGAAAATTGACCTCCTGATCATTATGGCCTTTATCAGTCAAAACTGACCTCAAAATTAGTGCCTAGTGCCTTGTACTAGTGGCGAATGTGAGAACAGATTACTTGTCACCAATGAATCAACAAATAAACACACAGTAGCCTCTCAAAGCTCAAAGTGTTAGTTTAAAAATGAGTGGATGGCCCTCCCTGAAGCGCATCAGCAGAGGAGATAAAACACTATGCACCTTCACACATTGTGACCTTGCCTCGAAAGAACTCACCAACCAGCAGATGAGGCTAAGATCAATCTTGTGGACGCTTAATACAATTAAAGGCTAAGTGGAGAAAAAATCAATAAAGATAAGTGTCCCAAAAGTGTTTGCACTCGCAAAGTGTACCAAAACCATATTTAATCATATGTCTGCTGTATCATCCACACTTATCTGACCTTGATACTAATTGGAAAGGGATGTAATTTCCCTTCTTTATGTTCAAAAGAGGACTTTGAAGTGTTACTGTTTAGTGCAGGTACAATGCCAGTGTATGAAAATAATATGCAAACAGATGTGTTTGTCTGTCTTTGTGTGTGTTGTGGTTGACTGGCGACCAGTTCAGCTGGGCTAGGCTCCAGTTTCCTCCGCCATACCAGAATGGGATAAGCAGTAATATAAAACAAGTTTGAAAGACACATTAGCAGGAGAACTCCTATCATGGGACGGTTTATAGGTGGCTGCCACAGAGCATTTCCCTTTCCCTAATTCCTGACTAGCTTTGCATACCACTAGAGGTAGCATGATGCCTTATCTGCAGCCCACAGAAGTCGCTTAGGTAGCTCAAATCCTTATAACTGCACATCAGTACACTGAGGTTTGTTGTGTATCCCAGAAAATTGTCAAAAGCTTGGAAGAGATACCAGGAGACGGGCCAGGAGTCCAGGATTAGTGAATGGCAACAACCCAGCAGGAGCAACACTATGTATGTCCTTTGATAGTCATTTCAACACGTGACTTTCCCCTTTATTTTGGAAGAAGATTGATAATCCATTACCAGTGCGCTATTCTGTATTACCAGGTACCATTTGTGACTTAAACTTGAACTCCAACTCTTTTTAATTTAGGTTTGTTTACTTCTTAACCCCTGAGCATTTTGATATTTTTTGACTGGAACACTTAAAATAGTCATACCAAAAGTTAATCTAAAACTGTCATTGAACAATTTTAATTAGGGGCATGGCTTTTGGCTCTTATGAAAACTAACAAGATATATTTTCTCTCTAGCAGTCACAATGGTCTAAAGTGGGCTACACACATTAAGACAATCGTGTGACAGCAAATACCTCTTATATATTGTCTTATAAGATTGTCTGGTCTGAGGTGTGTTAAGTGTGAATTTTTCCCGATAGTTGGCTCCAAAACAGTCGTAAATATTGAACATGTGTATATTACAACCAAAACTCTTTGTCTGTGTGGAACGCCGGCACCTTTTGAGTTATGGTTGCGTGATTTGTGGCAAAGTACAGAAAGTTGCCAATGAAGAAGCTAACAAAAAGCAGTGTGTCAGAAAGTACTAAACTGTAGCTTCTTAAACAGACTATTTCCCGTCCTTTTTTTTAGTTTGGGACTTTTCTTTAAAAAAATTGTCCCAAACTCATCATCATTCTCTCCTCTCCTTTGTCCTATGCTATATTGCCTGTTTTTGCCCATTGCTACAGTGGTTTGTTGGTATGCTGCTGCTTCTTTGATTCTGTTAAAAATTACTAGCGGTGGGTGAGACTGTGAATGTTGTTATCGATCAGATATCAAGTAAATACAGGGTTTGTATTGCCAAAACTGATACCGACATTTTGACTTGAAACGTCACTATCATTGAATTATTTTGTGATTTTGCATCTTGTTAGTTGATTATAAGATCACAGGAAAAATATGTTCTGCAAATAAAAATATAAAACTCAATACAACAATTTAAAACGATGTAATACTTTGAGGAAAAAAAAGTCACAAAATAACATAAAATTACAATTTAAAATAAAAATATTTATTTTGAGAGGAAACTAGAGTAAGTTTATGGACGTACATACAGTAGTACAAAGTATTGATCCCACCACGCTATTGTCGATCTGATGTTAATACCAACCTTGGTATCGATGTTATCGACACCTAGATCGATATGCACCCCTATAGATCATGATTGTTCACTTTAGAGTTAAGAATTGGAGGACTAGAGTCTGGAGTCTGTGGTGGGACAGAATGGCTGTATTGATTTTACCAGAGCACAACACACATTTAACAATTGAATTGCTAAATGCATGATTTTTTTATCTTAATGTGTGCGGTCTGTAACAGATTAAAATATTTTGAGATTTAGAACATCTTCATGTGTGTACCAGCCTTTAGGAATGGAAGTTTAAATACATTGAAACGGAGCCGCCTAAATCTTTTCAAAAACATTCATAACATTTAGTTTGGTGGTATGGAGTGAAAAACCCAGCATGGGCCATAATTTTACCTAATGCCATGTAAAATTTGACAATAAAACTACAAAAAATTAGTATTAGAGTTAAAATACGGTTTTCCATTTGGAGACTTGAGGACTGTGTTTCTCAGTTATTTTCACAGAAGTTAATTGTCTCACTGCAGACAGGTTTAACAGTTGTCCATTGGGTTGGGTGTGTTGCCACTCAAAGGTTTACCGTTCATTAAGTAGCTTGTATTTGTTAATGCAGCCATGGTAAACCGGATTCACTATCAATAATATGTGCACATGTGACAAAAATGATAAACGTGTGCAGCAACGGTTAGTGTGTCCTCATTGATGTAAGGTTTGGTGTGGACTATTTACTTTCACTGGACCACTGCAACATAACAGAACCTTATTTTTGTGCATTTTTGAATACTGTGAGTCTAACATTTCTGTTCACACAACCTGTGGTTATAATTATTTCCTAGAATAATGTATATCAGTCTTTCCATTGACATTTAACACGCCAAGAAACACAAATAGAGCATGGCACAATATCACATGATAGTAGTAGAAAAATAAGTCGAAACAGCAAGAGGTTAAGCACAACTGCCTTGCTTTTTAACATTCTCTCATGAATATGTAAATTTTATAGCAAGTCTTGCCATTTCAAAATGTCATTGAGCAGTATGTTCAGCATAATCTTACCCTAATACTACTAACGTTGACCCGATCTTCAAAAAAGGGGTATAACTTTGTGTGCTAAGCTTGTAATTTGTGTACAGGAACCAGTAGTGTATTGTGTAATTTGTCATTTTAAATTTTTACAAAATGTATCATTTCCCCTTCAGGACTGGCTTAGCAAATTTGGTTACCTCCCACCACCTGACCCTGTGACTGGCCAACTTCAAACCAAAGAGGCACTGACCAATGCCATCAAAGCCATGCAGAAGTTTGGAGGGCTCGAGGAGACTGGAGTCTTTGGTAAGTTACCGTATTTTCCCAACCATAGGGCGCAATATGTCTTACCTAATGCACACACCATAATAATACTGGTATGTTGAAGCACAGTACAATCCATCAAGCGGTGCGGCTTCATAGCTTACCAAAACTGTACAAAAACATTTTGATAGATTTTTGAGCGCCGTGTGTAATTATCTACATTTTCTATGGAACATATAAAATGTTGGTGTTGTTTACTTGAGTAATATTGCAGTCTCTTATGTGTGACTGCCATCTACTGGTCACACTTATCTTTTCACCATTTACCAAATAAAATAGCTTCAAGGTCGGTAAGCACAACCAAAATGATTCCGTACATTAGGTGCGCCGGGTTATAAGGCGCACTGTTGAGTTTTGAGAAAATGAAAGGATTTTAAGTGTGCCTTATAGTCCGAATAATACGGTAAGTCTTTCTTGGAAAACCCTCAAACAATTTAGCCATGTACAGTAGCTCACAAAAGTAAGTACATCACTTCTGCAACCATTTTATGTCCCTATAAATGTACTTTAGAGGAATCAGTGTACATTTTGTATAGCAGTAGATTATTTTTAAAATAACTCAACCTTAAGGCAGTACCGTCTTTTACTCCTTTGTGACATCACAGAGAGGGTGGATGTTAGACAACTTTAGCTCCACTAACTTGTGCTTGAGGAGATGTTTTCGCCAATTACCAAAGACAAATTATTAAAAATTTCAGTGCCTCCCAGAGTACAAGTACAGAGGCCGACATCTCAGGAGTCTTCTTTAAAAGCATAAAAAATCTATTTGACGTTAAAGAAATGGCGCACGTGTGGTTGTCAGGTTTCTAAAGAGTAAACCAATTAATTGGAGCATGATCAGAGAAAACACTTCCATCATATTTGCATAGAGATATGCATAAATATATAAGTAATTTGTTATCAACTAGAAAGTAGTCAATGCGGGTGAAAGTGTGATGAACGTTAGAGAAGGAGTATTGCCTTCCAGAGGGATTAAAAAAACGGCAGCCATCTGAAACAGAAAATCCTTAAAAGCCATAAAAGACTGAATTAACTTAGCGGACCTTGATGGTGGGCAAGTTTTGGGTGATGAGCACTCAACTGGATATCGAGCCAACAGTTACATTGACAAGTAAGGGAGGTTCAGAAAAAGATGTTTGAAAAAAGTGTCATTGTCATGGTTGGGAGCATAAACATTTACGAGGGCTACTGGGGTGTTAGAAATTTGGCCAGTGACGATAACATACCTCCCATTGGGATCAGAAATACTATTCCAATGTACAAAAGGAACAGATTTATGCAGCAAAATAGCAACTCCCCTAGATTTGCCCGTAAATGAAGAGTGGTAAATCTGTCCTATCCATCCTTTCATCAGCCTTAAGTGATTAGAAGGACGGAGATGATGATTTTATAGGATTATTAAGAAGCCCTCTGCAATTAAAACTGGTAAACCTTATGCCGCACCTGCCGGACGTCGCTGTTAGATTAGGCTGTGTCATAGCAAAAAGATGCAAACATCACATATACAGTATACAACAATGCAAGTCTGTGGTAAAACTAAAACTAAAATAAGCTTGACGAATGCAAAGAAAAGAAAAATTAAACAGTGCACTAAGGTAAATGTTTGAATAAAATTAAAAAAGGCTGTTTAATTACAGCTTACTATCAAAACCTATTATTTCAATCGAATGTGCAAATATATATGAAGAAGACCGATAAACAACCCGTAAATTAGTCAGCAAGATAATTTAAAAAATACTCAAAAAGCACAGGAACTATACAATCTGAATAATGTTGAACATAATTGATATTTGTAGTTCTCTAGCTCCAAAATGGCGGCGGCCTAGATTGAATCAGGGGCAACTACCATTTTAATGTTTTTGTCCACAAAGCCCGCCGCGAATCTGTGCGTCTGGCCGTTTGATAAAGTGATCCGCAACGTCGCCGGAAAGAGAAGTCCAAACTTCACATTGGGACATAAATGTAGCCTTTTCTTCACTGCAGCAATGGCAGCTCGCCTCTGACCCAAGGCCGGGGTAAAATCAGGAAAATTGAAATTCTAATGCCCATATAGGATAGCGAAGAAGCCTCACCAACCCTTGCTAGAATCTGGTTCAGGACTTAAAATAAATTCACTCCTAGAACAGCCTAGCATGAAGGATCCGGTGAGCACGGTCTCGCATGGGTTTGTCATGTTTCAGAACCTCCTGCAAGAATTGAGGGGTGAACTCAGTCGGATGAGGGTCCTCACAGCGCTCAGGGAGGCCCACCACTCAAACATTATTCCACCTCAAACGGTCCTCCAGATCATTGCATTTTTTAGTACGGAGTTCGGTTAGCTCGTTAGCATTAGCTTTACCTGCAAGCTCCAGGCAAGCAATGGCCCTGCTATAGGACGGGGGAATGCTCCCAAATGGTTTCATAATTGCCGCAATCTCTCGTCTCGCAACGGATTTAAGATTGTTGTGCATGTCGGCTCACATTTCGTCCATCTTCTGATTTATCCACTTACAAAGTGCCGATTTAACAGCCGACTCCTCCATGATATCTGGATCCGGAAACGCACAAGGCTTGTAGCAGCCTGGCTTGTCTGATTTCCCTCGGCCAGACATCGCGGAACTCACAGGCGCAGTCCACAAAAAAAATCTGCCCACGACAGGCCAGTAAAAAGTATGGTAGTATTGACGGCTGGAGTTAGTAAAAGTACCAATAAAATATGAAAAAGGTCACATTTTCATGCAGCCCCTGCCAAGCACGCCTTGCACCAACCATGCTCAGCCAGAAGTCCTCATTAAACTTGTAAGTTGAGCTATTACTGTAAACATATTACATTGTAATTTCTATAATATTGTCCCTTGACAACATTGGGCTGACGAGCACCGACATAAATATGCACACACGCTCACTTTTCTAGTGTAGCTTCATTGCGACAGTTGCATTAGCTAACCACCATCTTTCATATTAGAAAGCAATAGAAAGACTACAAAATAAAGTCAAAACAAAGATGTCATTTATTTAATGAGATCCCACCTTCGCACACGCAATACAAAAGAAAGGACGAGTAATTGTAAATGTGACAATGTAGAAATTACTCCGACTTTGTAAGTTCCACATCAGATATGCCTACTTCCTAGAGGTCTTAACGCAGCATGATTGTTCAGTGCAACCCAGAATCAGAATCAGAAGAGTTTTTATTGCCATTGTTTGAGAACGGGTTCACAAACTAGGAATTTTTCTTGATGCAATCGTGCAACATAAGTAAAACACATATAACACATATAACTACTGAAATCATCCATCCATCCATCCATTTTCTACCGCTTGTCCCTTTCGGGGGGTGCTGCAGCTTATCACAGCTGCATTTGGGCGGAAGGCGTGGTACACCCTGTACAAGTCGCCACCTCATTGCAGACTACTGAAATCAATTCAATGCAACATGGCAGGACATAGTCGTGATACAGTGGAACCTCAATTTTACTTGAACAGTGTTCGTTATTAGAAACATTTATTATAGCAAATGTCTTCATAAGAAACAATATAAATATGAATAATAGGTTCCAGCCTTCACAAAAGTCCATATTTTAATAAAAGTTTGTACACTTTGAACACATATAAAGTGCTATACTAGGGTTGCACTGATATCAATATATCTTTATTTTTTTCGGTCGCAAGAAACCAGAAATTATGAAGCAAGACGTGTTTCACAAAGTCACTCGCACACTCATTTTGTTGGTTTTAATCCAGACGTGCGGTAACATCTTGACACTTCCAATGTGTCGGTTTAATGAGTAGCTTCCCAAACTACTCTGTGTAGTGTTCAGTAGCTTATACACTTCTGCCATCTAGTGTCTCAAATCTGCAACTACCTTCAATTCTATTTGAATTATTTTATTACCTTAGCTGCGCTCATCCGACCTTACTACCAGACACTCTCTTCACTGATAAATATAGCACCCTTGGTAAGTTGGAAATTGTTTTACTGTATTTATTGGCAGGCTTAAATAAGTCATGAAAAGTATAAATAATTATCGATATCGATCGATATAAAATATGTATATCGTGATACAGTTTTCAGCCATACCACCCAGCCCTACACTGTATAGTACTGTATATCAAACAAATATGACGAGGGGATGATGGAACAACTTCTATTTAATAAAAAATCTAAAACAATAAATATCTGAACTGTCTTCGTTTTCTGGCAAGACACACACACACACACACACATACACACACACACACACGCACATAATGTAACTATCCCTGTGGTGCACTCACAGTTTGAAATCACAAAACAACTACATTTTAATAGCCAGGTCACTACAATGATTAGAAATAAATAAAAAAAATTAATTCACATTACCTTGTGAATTATCTTTTTGGAATGGAGTGGGATGCTGTGAGAAGAGGAGCTAACACTTGACAATCAATGAGCACCGGAAATCGATCAGTCCGTCCAAAATGGATGTGCTGCTGAGCAAAAAAATTCTGCACTCTGAGGCACACAATACGTGGATGAAACGTTTGTACACGGAGAAAAGGTTCATACACCTAAGCGTATTTTTTATAAGATATGTGGTTCGTAAATCGAAAGTTTGTGATGAGACGTTCTTAAATCGAGGATCCAATGTGTTTCTAGACATTTAAAAAATGATCTAACATACAGTATAACGTGATTGTTATCACACAGATCTGATTGTGACTTCTATCATATTTTCGAACACTGAGGATTCACTTTAAGGACACTTGCTAAAAACTATCTGTCAAAACTAACCTGGATTATTATGAAATCTCTCACACAATCAAGTTTTCTCTACAGATCAAGCCACGTTGGGTCTAATGAAAACACCCAGATGTTCTCTGCCAGATGTCTCTGAGGCTGAAGTCACCCCTGGCCGCAGAAAACGAAGTCTGACGCCCCCCAACAAATGGAAAAAGAGGCACTTATCCTGGAGGTAGGTAGCAATGGGATGAAAGAAGTGGCCGTAGCAACAGTTTTGCACCTGCTGTTTGAGCTGCAAAGTATTCTCTCTAGCAGTCCTGGGTATGACCGGTGATTTAGCAGTGGGTGGTAATCAGGCCTCATCTGTAGGATGATGTTTAAAAGTACTGATGCTTAGGTGGAAATGTGGCTATAGGGGTAGCAAGGATACCTGTCTTCCATGAGTAGTTTGCACTAAGGGTGGGCGATTTACCAGTACTATATTTAATACCGGTATATATTTGAGACAACACCGCCATACCGGTATCTTTTGATGTGCCCTTTTTACAGCCGTTAGCAACCAGTGCAACGTGCCGAGGTGCTCAGCTGGCCGGGCGGGTGGCTCCTTTTTACTAACCAGAGGTAGCACAAGCCGGAGAAAATATTCAACAGAACAGCCATTATAGCCGACAAAGCGCCGCTGCAGTGCTAACTGCTAAAGCTAACAAAGACAGTGAAACCCTGGCTCATGTCACATGTTGCACGTCTCTTGACAACAGAAACCGCCTTTTAAAGGTACGCACGCACACGCTGCATATTTTTTTAGGTAACACGTAAACTTTTTTGTCTAGTGATTAATTACATGTATCAAAAATAAATTTTATTAGTGATTAAAACAGCTACCTTTAATCAATTACTTTTTAAAAGTAATTTGAGAGCACTGCTGAGAAAGGCTCCAGCAGCCCCCGCGACCCCGAAAGGGACAAGCGGTAGCAAATGGATGGATGGATGGATGATGGATGGTAGTAACAGTAATGTGGTGTTGACTTTAAACTAAACACATTGTTTAAAATACAGTTCTATATTGTATACCGCGATACAGCCTGAAAATACAGCGATATCAGTTTTGCTCCATATCGCCAAGCCCTCGTTTGCATCATGGATTGATTATATTTTACATTTTTACAAATGGAAAACAACTTTGTAGGCTATCACTACAGTAAACATTAAAAACTAAGTATTTTCACCACTTGTTTTCTGGACCTCTACAAAACACACAAACAGTTCAACTATTATCACCAGTTAGGAATTCCAATGAGTTTTCTGTTTTCAATGAAAATAATTTCTCTGATGTCATCTGAGTGTTTTTTTGTTGCATCAATATTTCAGCAAGATATACATACAGTATGTCTGCAACACAATGCTAAGACCAGTTTTTGGAATCGACTGCTATTTTTAAGCAACTTGTTATTTTGTGTTGAACTGATAGTTGAATAATTGTGTCTTGATGCAAATGAGGCAAAATGGAGCTCACTTGAAGACTTCATAGGAGGCACAGTAGCTTGTGAAAAATAAAGAATATATTATTTCAAAGCTAGCTGCTAAGCTAACTTGAGTTATGTTAAAGACAAAACAAATACTATTTGTTGGGGGGTAAGGGAGGCCTTGGTCTAAAAAAAGAGCATCAACACTGCAGAATGTCGAGATACAGCCACAGTGACCTTCACCTGGCAGCATTATTCTGCTCAGAACATATTAAAAATATAAAAATGTTTGACTAATTAATATTAATTACATGTCTATGAATATTCTCATTCATTAAGAAGAGCAAAACCATCCTCATCTGGGCTTGTCCTATAGTTTAGAGTACAAATACTTTGGATCTCAGACTAGAGCTTCCACCCCTTAAGTCTGTGAGCATGAACTGATAAGCCTGCTCAGATGAGAGGCGAAACATCTTCTAAAACAGTCTAAACATTGAAATTGCGATCCATTCAATGCCTGGAGAACAAAATACATTATTTTTTATATTAGAGCTGTCAAAAATAAATAAATAAATAAAAGTTAACTCATGTGATTGATCACAAAAAAATCTCATATTTTAATCATGTACTGTATACACGCTAATTACTCAAAGATATAAAAATGTTACTTTATACACAAAATACATATTCCTCTCAAATACTGTGTTAGTGAGTATTTCTTCTTTGCCAAGATATCCATCCCATCAAGCTGCTGATTAACAGCACGATTATTGCACAGGTGTGCCTTTGGCTGCCCAAAATAAAAATAAATAACCTACATGTTATGTAGACCACAAGAAAGTGTAGTAAAAGTAGTAAAGAATTCATAATATGACCTCTTTAAATAAATTGTACTATTGTCAAATATCTATCCTGAGTAAAAATGGTGCATGTCCCTCTAATTGCACATTTACTTCACCTCTGCATTAACCTAATTTAGTTGCCAAACCAGGTGTTACTTATGTTTCCCTTGGTTGCGATGAACGACATTTATGTAGTGAGCTGAATGAGAGGAAATACAGCCAGACGGAGAAAAAGATTATCTTCCCCCGTTGAATTTGCATGTCTGAAATTTCTAACACCCCACATTTTATTTAATTATCAGCCTCCGCAGACCTTAATGATGTCCCATTCATTTGAATGGCCAGACGTCTGAAACATGCAAGACAGCAGTTCCGCCCACCCACCCACACCTGGACCACGATTCAGAGCACAAATCTGCGTACAATTGTCCATTTATCTCTTTTAGTCCTACATTCATCTCCCTAATGAAGCACATGAGAACTGTGCAAAGAACATTAGTTTGGAGAGTGGAAGAGCACACAGACCTACGGCCGGTCTATCGTGATATTGCTCTGTTTACATCATTAATACCGCTTTAAGCCGCTGAGGTAAAGGGAAGGAAACCCAGTAAGTTTAAAAGAAATGAGTCTTGATTGAAAGTCAAAAGTGGTTGCTAATGAGGGAAGGGTAACCGCAGTCATAAGTCTGCGGCGGGGGTCCGTCATGGTGCTAATTATAGTCATAGCTCACAGCTGTTAGTGACTGTCAAGAACCGCCACAGCTGTATGCAAAGAGACTGTCATCGATGTCACCCTGTGACTATCTGAGCTCATAACGCAAAACTATCTGCACTAATGACTAAAAACACCAAAACATAGGCACACCTTTCATTGGAACCTATGCAATATTTGAATACACATTATACAGCACTAATGTAGTACTTGGTACTGTTGTGGTTTCTCTTGCTCAATAAGAGGATACACTTCTCTTTTAGAGGTTACTGCATCCTCCAGACATGCCACGTTCTCATCTACAAGGTGCATAGTTTGGAACAATAACATCAACCTGTGCCTGAGTCACTAAATTGTATTCCGTTTAGGGCTGTCAAAAATAATGATTTAACATAGTTATTACAAACATTATCGCATTAATCATATGCAGATTAATCACGCAGTTTATTTATTTGCTCTTTTACCTCAACTGCAGATGGTTAACTGTCCTTTTCCGACATGCTGTAATTAAACAACTAAAAATATGTTATGTATTAAATTGTAATTGTATTGTATGTATGTTCAAAATAAAGTGAGACTTACTAACTAACTGACGGACTGAAAGGCATTTTCGCGTAAAAATATACATTTTGCGTTGTTTTAATGAAATATAAAAAAAAAATACAATCCAAACAAAATTAGTTGAACGCTCGCCTCACCTGCAGGTACTCACTGTTCTTCTTCCCGAAACAGTGAGTTGTAGGGTGGTGAGACAATCATGGACACAGAAACAAGCTTGCTTTTTATCTAACCATCTAGCTAGCTTAGTTGTTGACGCCTCCGTTCGCTCTCTGAGCCACAACGTTGACGGCTGTCTACTTTGCTGCTAATCCTATTTGGATAATTACAAACTGAACACTGTTACTTCCGAACAGTTTATTAGTAGCCAGCGAGAAGGTATATTTTTGATGTGACGAATGTAAACAAAGGCCACAACACCAGAAGTATATTACCCGAGCAGACATGGCTACAGGATAGAGTTGCCAAATGGGAAAAGTTCTTTGACTGCATGTTATAGAATTTTACATTACAATTTCAATGATAATAATGTTAGTAAATTGTCTCCTAAAAAAACAAAAACATCTGTGGTGCATTACATAGGACATGTGTCTAAAAGACAGCCAAAAGTGGATGGTGTATGAGAATAAATCTAAAGGTAAAATATAGTGTAGAACTGTAACCATGTGCAGAAAATATCGTCTTGATTTTCTACATTTTCTTTCGGGGCTTGCGTAGCAGCACTTTGTGCCGATTTTCCTCTTTTTCGTTTTCCCAAAGGGTGCTCACATCCCTGAAAAGTGTCAATGCCAGTGACAAGCTACATGTAGCTAAGGTACGTAGCTTAACTAAATTTTCCAGTACCTTGGCAGTAGCTCAGCTACTTTTTTAACGATTAGCTTTTCCTGTAGCTTAGCTACTTTTAGACCCATGTAGCTAGGTAGCTTACATCAAAGCTACAAGCTACAAAGAGAGAAAATGGACTGTGAATCCAGGCCAAAAAAATATGGAGAAAATACAATGACCTGGATAAATGAGAACATCCATACATACTGGGATAATCCATGATGGTTGGTTCGGTGTTTGTTTGATGAGTCACAGGTTAGGGCGAAACATTACGGACTGGCCAATCAGAGGTAAGATAAGGTGGGTCATCAAACCTTGTAAGCAAAATCATCACAGTCACGCACTCATATCACATGACGACGAAGGAATCAGAGACAGAGGGACGCTTCAAGCTGTTGACTCAAAAAAAAAAAACATTCTTGAAAATGGTCCAATAATTTTCTACCGCAGTTTAGATATTTCCTTTAGTGATGAAGATGATGTGCAGGAAAACCACATATAATGCGTGTCTTTGGCCATGTTTCGACAAATGTATGCGTTTAGAGAAAACGATGCCCAAAATATTAGTTTTTAGTTTTTTACTCTGTAAACCAAAATCATAACTGCTCTCTTCATCTAAGACGTCCAACACAAATTGAGGAACGCACATTCAGGTGAGTTGAGTTCATGAAAAGTTTTACTGCACATAACCATTACCAACTGTTCCCAGACAACACACAAGTCATTGTTTTTTTTGTCAAGATATAGATAGATTCAGTTTTTTTACTGTAGGCAGAAAAATGAATAATATAATACGTGGGCCAAAGAAAAGGCAAAGTGGGTTGTAAGGACCCCCAAAGTTAGTTGTAGGGTGTCCCCAGCTAAATGACAGATAGTTAATAGTAATGGACCCTGGGTCCATTGGAAAAAAAATTAATAATAATTGAACAATAATTATTTATTATGTGTTTATTTACTTATGGTATTTTTTTTTTAATATTATGTATTTATTCACTGTTCTGTTACAAACAGAGAACAAAGAAATGGGATAAAACTGCTATGATATGAAAAGGGGTAGGATTAGATAAGCTCTGCTTCTTCCAACTTTTTTTCGGACATGCTGTCATGAAACAACTGGAAATATGTGAAGGATTACATTGTAATTGTATTGTATGCAAGTTTGAAGTACACTGAAACTGAACTGAACTAAACTGAAGTAGCAAGCTACGTTTGTTGTGTAGCTTGTAGTGTAGCTTGCTACAATTCTCCGGAGATAGATTTCCCTGTAGCTTGGCTCCATTTACTCGAGAGTGACTTGTAGCTTAGCTTACTACATTGTCCAAGTCGGGTTTCCATCACTGGTCAAAGCATATGTCCGTGCAAAAGTAATGAGACTCCGGCTGCTGTGCTCGCTGGCAAATTTCACTTCAAAATACAAACGTTTGTACACCAAAACGGGACTTTGGTTAAAACTAGGGCTTTCAAGTGATTGATTTTTTAAATCAGAATAATCACACTATAATTATGTGATTCATCATGATTAATCACATGTTATTATTTGCTTGTAGGAATCACATTTTCTTTAAAAAATAGACAAATTAGACAAACTTTAGACAAACTATTGATCCACAAGGGAAATTAAAATACCCTAATATTTGGATACAAATACAATTTTGTTGTCAGAATGTCCTAGTAAGCCCTATTGGGTACTGTACTGTACTAAATCGTTTTTGCTGAAACATTGTAATTTTTACATATTGCATGTTTTTATGTTAATGTTGTAAATAATTTGTACTTTTAACTAAAGTGTGTGACTGCTGCTTTTTTTTATTGTTATGTATTAATGAAACCTGTTTTGCTGGCCAGATCTTTCTTGCAAAAGAGATTTTAATCACAATTCATTTTTACCTGGTTACATAAATGAAATTAAAATAAAATCTTCTGGCCGCCTAACTAATTAGACTTAGACGTAGACTTAGACTTCCTTTTTATTGTCATTCAAATTTTAACTTTCCAGTACAGATAAGAACAAAATTTAATTTTATTAGCTCATGGTAGTGCAGGATAAAAAAGCAGTAAGGTGCATATATAAATAAATAAATAGGTTACTGTACAGATAACTCAATTGCACTTTTTCACATGCGTCCACGTTTATGGATGTATGTTATATTGTCTTTTTTATTCCAGCGAGTTAATCCATTTTGGGGGGAGTTGAGGGGATTTTTATGATGCGTTCAAGAGTCTTACTGCCTGAGGGAAGAAGCTGTTACAGAACCTGGAGGTTCTGTTTCGGAGGCTGCGGAACCTCTTTCTAGAGTCCAGCAGTGAAAACAGTCCTTGGTGGGGGTGGGAGGAGTCTTTGCAGATTTTCTGAGCCCTGGTCAGGCAGCGGCTTTTTGCGATCTCCTGGATAGGAGGAAGAGGAGTTCTGATGATCTTTTCCGCCGTCCTCACCACTCTCTGGAGAGACTTCCAGTCTGAGGCATTGCAGGCTCCAGTCCAGACAGAGACGCTGTTGGTCAGCAGGCTCTCTATAGTGCCTCCGTAGAATGTGGTGAGAATGGTGGGAGGGAGCTGTGCTCTTTTCATCCGACGCAAAAAGTGCATGCGCTGCTGAGCTCTTTGTACAAGAGCTCCGGTGTGTAGGGACCAGGTTATATTGTCAGTTATCTGCACCCCCAGGAACTTATTGCTGCTTACCATCTCCACCGCTGTGCCGTTGATGAAGAGTGGAGCGTGGCTGGACTGGTGCTTCCTGAAGTCAACGATGATCTCCTTGGTCTTGTCGACATTCAGGACCAGGTTGTTGGTTCCGCACCAGTCAACCAGATGTTTCACCTCTTCCCTGTAGTCCATGTCGTTGTTGTCACGGATGAGGCCCACTACTGTCGTGTCGTCCGCATACTTCACAATGTGGTTAGTAGTGGTTCTGGCGCAGCAGTCATGGGTCATCAACGTGAACAGCAGTGGACTCAGGACGCAGCCCTGGGGGGAGCCGGTGCTCAGGGAGATGGCACTGGAGGTGTTGTTGCCCACGCTCACAGACTGGGGTCTGTCTGTGAGGAAGTCAAGCAGCCAGTTGCATAGGGGGGTACTGAATCCAAGGTGGGCCAGTTTGCTCACCAAGTGCTGCGGCATGATGGTGTTGAATGCTGAGCTGAAGTCCAGAAACAACATCCGCACGTGTGTGTCCTTTCCTTCCAGACGTTCTAAGCTCAGGTGGAGTGCAGAGGAGATAGCGTCCTCTGTGGAGCGGTTAGGTCGATAAGCAAACTGGTATGGGTCGAATGTGGGGGGAAGTCTGGAGACAATATATTTCTTTACCAGCCTCTCGAAGCACTTCATTATGATGGGGGTGAGTGCAACGGGGCGATAATCATTGAGGGAGGAGATTGTGGGTTTTTTAGGCACTGGAATGATTGTGGTCGTCTTAAAACATGATGGTACCACAGCCTGGGTCAGCGAGATGTTGAAGGTGTCTGTGAGAACCCCAGCCAGCTGGTCTGCACATCCCTTAAGCACCTTGCCTGGAATGTCATCAGGTCCCGGTGCTTTCCGGGGGTTCACTCTCCTCAGGGTTTTCCGGACATCCGCTATGTCCAGGTTGAGCGGCTGCTCATCAGGGCGAGGGATGGATTTTCTTGCCGGAGGGGTGTTAAGTGCCTCAAACCTCGCAAAGTAGTTGTTAAGGTCATTTAGGAAGCTGATGCTGTTGTCACAGGGAGAGGGGAATGCTTTATAGTCCGCGATGACCTGTATGCCCTGCCACATTCGTCTAGTGTTTGTGGGGTTCTCAAAGTAGTCCTGCACTTTCTGACTGTGAGCACGCTTTGCAACCTTAATGGCACGGTTCAGGTTAGCTCTGGCTGTCTTTAATGCTACCATGTCGCCAGACTTAAAAGCCTTGTTCCGAACCTTCAGCACTGCACGTACTTCACTGTTCATCCAGTGTTTCTCGTTGGCCCGTGTGGGAATGTTCTTGATCACACTGACATCCTCCATGCACTTCTGAATGTATGCGGACACAGACTCTGCATACTCCTCCACACAGGTGTGATGATTATCGGTGGCGGCTGCCTTGAACATGTCCCAGTCTGTGATTTCGAAGCAGTCTTGTAATGCTGACATTGCTCCCTCTGGCCAGGTCCTCACCTGCTTCACTGTAGCTTGCTTCCTGATCAGCAGGGGCTTGTATGCAGGAATTAGCATCACAGATGGATGGTCTGAGGAGCCGAGGTGGGGGCGTGGTGCAGCTTTATACGCATGTTTAATATTGCTGAATACTAAGTCCAATTTGCTTCCACCCCTGGTTGCAAAATTTACATATTGATGGAAATGAGGGTACACAGTTTTCATGTTAGCTTGATTAAAATCCCCTGCCACGATGAAAACTCCCTCTGGATGTGTAGATTGTAATAATATCGATAATAGTAGCCGTTCCCCAGTTCATTGCCAAGAGCATAATTGCAAAATAATGAAAAAGCTAATTGCGGTTTTCACAACTCCAAACAGCAGCACCTACTGAGACACGTATGTGTGGAATCTTAGCGCATATAACGAAACGCACATCAATAAAGAGCATTTTACATAACGTGCAAGTGGTGTCTTTTCCGCGATTAGTATTCCAGTTAATTCTCAAGCATTTACAGTACTCTGTGTCCATTTGTCGGTTGCTGGGAGTTTAGTTCCACCAAGTTTGCTATCGTTCTTACTAATTCTTGGCGTTCAGTGATGGGCAGTGAAAGTCATGGCTGGTGAAGCACAGACTTTTTTTTTAGAGAGGGTAGACTGAGATAGTGCAGACTCATCTCAGGATTTTGCCCCGAAATTTAATTCAGAAATGTGAAAATTCTGCAATTGTACTTACGAAAATGTTAGAAAAAATGTAATCAACCAGAAAAATACATTTATAACACAGTTCAATAGAAAACTATTAACATTTAATGTTATCATTAGGAACGTTTGGCTCTACATTTTTGGCTTCCAATACGATTATTTTGGCCTCGGAGTCCCAATCGGATACTTTGACAACAGATTATAGAACTGAAAATGTTTTATAGCAAGTAAGTAAAGCATATTAAACATATTTTTATAATGCTTATCTTATTTGGGCGTGGCTCGGTTGGTAGAGCGGCCGTGCCAGCATCTTGAGGGTTGCGAGTTCGATCCCCGCTTCCGCCATCCTAGTCACTGCCCTTGTGTCCTTGGGCAAAATACTTCACCCACCTGCTTCCAGTGCCACCCACACTGTACACCAAATGTAACCTAGATAATGGGTTTCACTATGTAAAGCGCTTTATAAATATATTTCACTTCACTTCATTTATTAGATTTAAAATTTGCCAGTTTTGTTGTAAATCAGATAATGTTACATACCATTTTTTTTAAACAAAATAAAGAAACTATTGCAGAATAACTAAACAAAACCAAAAACTACAACTTGCTCCCATTTAAATCATTTGGGTTTTGCCCTCAAATCCTTCCTGTATCCAGAGTCTTACTCGCTGAGTTTGTAAACAATAACAAAAACAACCCAAAATAATGATATAGTAAATAAAAAGAACATCAAAAATAAAAATATCGATCCTAACACTTTAGTATCGGTTATATATCACCCTTACTTTACATTGAAGCCTTAGCAGTTAGAGTTGTGTGTGTGTGTGTGTGTGTGTGTGTGTGTGTGTGTGTGTGTGTGTGTGTGTGTGTGTGTGTGTGTGTGTGTGTGTGTGTGTGTGTGTGTGTGTGTGTGTGTGTGTGTGTGTGTGGCAAGCTTGGACAATCCTTTTCTTCTAGTCCTCCAGTGATAATAATACTCGGAAGGAACTCGGTTTATTTTCCGCCACTGTGGTGAAGATTAGTACCTTAGAAGTGGCTTCGCACTGTGGATAAACCTCGCGTTCGTTGCAGCTTGCTCTCAAATAGGATCCGGTTCTGGCAAGACATGCACCCTGCTGGAATTCATGCAACTCCCGCATGTGTGAAATATAGAATATGGACATTTAATTGTGAAGTTAATTTTATTTATATAGCGCTTTTCTCTAGTGACTCAAAGCGCCTTAACACAGTGAAACCCAATATCTAAGTTACATTCAAACCAGTGTGGGTGGGCACTGGGAACAGGTGGGTAAAATGTCTTGCCCAAGAACACAACGGCAGTGACTAGGATGGCGGAAGCGGAGATCGAACCTGCAACCCTCAAGTTGCTGGCACGACCGCTCTACCAACCGAGCTATACCGCCCCCCAATTGTCTCCCTTTTAAAGGAATAGTTCACATACAATCTTCAGCCATGTAAACATTGAGACACTGCTGTAAAGATCGGCCGATCTGTTAAAAAAAAGGCAAATATCGGCCCCTGATCCAATGCCATGATCAGGATTGGGACATCGCTTGTTATCAATATTTAGTTTTTAATTTTTCATGATGCCTTCTCTGTGTCCGCTGACCTGTCACAGATATCACTGTAAAAATGTCAACACATGATCATTATCATGAATCTTGAATGCATGAATATTAGCAGTGTGAATCTTTGGGCACCTCACCATTCGATTCAGTTCTGATTCTTGATTCACTATCAATAGTTTTTAATAACAAAATGTGCCAGTTCTCTTATTGACTAGATTAATCCGTAAGATACACCAACAGCTCTGGTATTTTTGATATTACTTTAAAGAAAACTGGTTAAGTTTAACAAAATGCTGGTTTATAGAGATTTAATCAGGTAATCGTAAAGTTCTAAATACACAAAGGCCAACTTTTCACAAAGTGGTCATTCTTAATTTTGCTAACCTTTTGCTTTGAAAAGTAAAGCAGTCAAATACTTTATGAAGTTTAACATGTCAGTACTAAATCAGTAATGTCCAAAAATTTGATTTTTAAGAATAATTGTTCTTTTTTACAACAAAAGATATTAAAATATTTGCAGCATTATATGTTACAATAACCTCGTCCGTTATTGTTAGCTTGCATTCATTTGCCACAGCGTGGAACATCAAATTCATGTTAGTGGCAGTGTGGCTCTTATGCATCACTTTTGTTTTTAAAACACGCGACTCGATCTGCCAGGTCTCCTCCTTTGGAAGTCCACGCTTCTCAAGGTTTTTTAAACTTTAAATGTTGTCTTCGAAAAGATGTGGTTTGATTTTTTTTTTTTTGTATTTGTTTATTTGAAGGACAATGTGCAGTTAAAATAAAAAAAAAGATGTCTGCGCTGCACCAGATTTAGCACCATGCTAATTTTCATCTGTAGTCTTTTTACAGCACATTTAGCATCCACAATTAAAATTACACAACAAGATTAAATATACAAAACAGGATTACAATTACGTAATAAAAAAACTATTTAAAATACAAGTGCAATGCATAGACTTAGACTTAGACTTCCTTTTTATTTTCATTCAAATTTGAACTTTACAGCACAGATAAGAACGGAATTTCGTTACATAAGCTCATGGTAGTGCAGGATTAAAAAGCAATAAGGTGCATATATAAATAAATAAATAGGTTACTGTGCAGATAAATATATTGCACTTTTCCACATGCGTCCACGTTTATGGATGTATGTTATATATACATACAGAAAGTGTAAGTTACGAATCAGTGTGCAATGCTGTCAAGTTACAGTATTTTAGCAGCATAATATACAATGCAGAAGAATAGGGGTGAAGATCTTTTAAAATAAAAAGGTGATGCTGTAAATAAATAAATAAATGATAAATGGGTTATACTTGTATAGTGCTTTTCTACCTTCAAGGTACTCAAAGCGCTTTGACACTATTTCCACATTCACCCATTCACACACACATTTACACACTGATGGCGGGAGCTGCCATGCAAGGCGCTAACCAAGACCCATCAGGAGCAAGGGTGAAGTGTCTTGCTCAAGGACACAACGGACGTGACGAGGTTGGTAGTAGGTGGGGATCGAACTAGGAACCCTCAGGTTGCTGGCACAGCCACTCTCCCAACTGCACCACGCCGTCCCCGTCCTGTAAATGTACTTATATGTTTCAGAGTTGGCTGGAGGTTTAGTGAAGTGATGGAGAAGCAGCTGTTCGGCTTCTTTTAGGACTTGGAGTCGGACATTCGAAGGGCTCTCGAAGTACTTGATTTTCTTTTTGCAGATTTTGCACACTGCATATGTCATTTCAAGCTCCCTCTTATCGGGGAAATTGTTGAACATTTGCCTTCAGCAAACACGGGTCTGGCTGTATTTCTTTTTCCTCCGTGATGAAACACGAAGAAAATCTAAACTCGCTTGCACACAAGGCCTGCCCCCTTGCTGGAAGTACACTACAGAGGCCGTCACCAGACAAACTATCAATTATGAAAAACCTGTATTTTAAAATGGATTTTTGATTTTTTTTTTTTTTTAATCAATGCAGAATCTAAACAAATAAGAATCAAGATTTAACTGAGAATCCATTTTTTTTGACACCCCTAATGAATACGTTTATTTAAAACGTTGCTTTAAAATAATAAAAACAATGGTAGACGCTTGAAAGCCTTAACCTCAACCCAATCAAACCAATGTACATCAGTATTATGTCTTCTGTTTCTGGCTATAAGTCTTGACTTCATTGTGTATATAAGACAAAACAACACATCATTTTCCAACGTTCTGTTTATCAAAGATGTCAAGTAATATTTATCCGCCAGCTGCTCTCGGCAGGTGACATCCTGACAACTTGCCTGGCGGAACTGAAAAAAAACAAACCGCGATACCTTATTCAGATGTCATATCACGGTTGATGACTTGAATAGTCACAATTGGCGAGGATTCAGGAATGATTGAAAAAGTGGGGGAAAACGGAGAAAATTGTGACAAGAGTGAAGATCCACGCAAAGCCTTTTCATTTCAGGCCCTTCATCTTCAGCCTGAATGACAAGACTTGTGGGTGAGTCAAATGAATCTGCTGAGTCTTTGGTAATACACAGCGTGGGGTTGTCTCTTGTCAGACAAATTGCTTAGAATGCGCAAGTGGGTCTGCAACTGTCAGGAGTGGAAGATGCTTCATTTCAATCAGGAGGCTAATTAATGTGTGTCGACATAGTGGAGCGTAGCACACAAGGTCAATGTTTTGTTTTTGTGTGTTTGCGGGATTTGCATGTACAGCCACAAGTGGTAAAAGCATGCTGGGAGTCTGTGGGCAAAGGACGACGAGTTATTTGTAGAGTTGTCTTCATTTGCGACTCTCCAGTAGTCTCCTTCTCCCCTTTGCTGCTCCTCAATTGAACCGCCACAAATAGGGAGATCTGTTAGATGAATGTGTGTGAGAACTATTGATGTTAGCTCGCTCCCTAGCCGCTGGGCAGATGAAGGTGGAAATTGTGCGACGGAGTTAACGAGGTAGAGAAAATTAAATCAAGCGGTAATCAGTCGCCGCTGTGTCCAACTTGTTTGGAAGTGCGCTAAATCTTCGCCGGTGTCTGCTGAATCAAGAAAAACAGTATGTCAAAATTGTCAACACACACCTTACTCACTTAAGTCATTATTTTGAAGTTTTTATTTGCACCCAAGTACATTTTTCAATTCCATTCCATCAATTATTGTTTAATTGAAGGTTGCTAAGCTGATGAATACGCTTGGGAGGACACATCCTCGTTCTCACATTGTACAGTATGGGCCTGATCTATTAAATGTTTTTGGGCACTAAAACATGTGCAAACTTGATAGCACAGGCACAGCAGATACACTAAATTTGTGCTCAAAGGATTGTGTCTCTTGAGTGAGCAGAATAAGGAGCGCAATCCATTTAGTGTGTATGTCTTCATGAATATGCAGAATATATGCTGATCATCAGAACACCCACAATACTGGGAGGAGGATATGCAAATACATCGTATTTTCCACAGTATAAGATGCTACTTTTTTTTAACGCTTTGAATCCTGCGGCTTATAAAACGATGCAGCCAATTTATTGATTTTTCTTTGCTAACAGCCATTATGTTTTGAACTGTATCTAACAAATAGTTGTCATATTACGCCGACAGAGACACTGAAAAGGTGTGTTATTGTTTGTACTATGGCGCCATCTTCAGGACGAGTTCCCTCACTGCAGGTACTGCGGGTTGACAATATACTTCCTGTTTTGTGATGGAAGCATTCGCTTAAAGCGTTTCTGCTAGAAAGGATTCTTCACTCATCACTCCAAGCAACGTTTGTAAATTTAACAGTATAATGAAAACAGCTCACAGATACTAACCTGTCCCATGTGTGATGTCTGTAGGTGTGTTGTCATGCATATTTGTACGTGCAAGCCTAAAGTAATCAAGCGAGTGTCGTTAGCATTAGCTACTAACAGGGACGGCGTGGCGCAGTGGAAGAATGGCCGTGCGCGACCCGAGGGTACCTGGTTCAATCCCCACCTAGTACCAACCTTGTCATGTCCGTTGTGTCCTGAGCAAGACACTTCACCCTTGCTCCTGATGGGTGCTGGTTAGCGCCTTGCATTGTAGCTCCCTCCATCAGTGTGTGAATGTGTGTGTGAATGGGTAAATGTGGAAGTAGTGTCAAAGCGCTTTGAGTACCTTGAAGGTAGAAAAGCACTATACAAGTACAACCCATTTATCATTTATTTATCATTTACTATGCTAACACGTTTACAAGTGTCTGTGTTAGATTAAATTACAATGACATTCTTTTTATTTTTTTTAATTTTTTTTAATTCACTAAAATCATCGGGGCGGCATGGCCCAGTTGGTAGAGCAGTCATGCCAGCAACTTTATGGTTTCAGGTTCAATCCCCCGCTTCCACCATCCTAGTCACTGCTGTTGTGTCCTTGAACAAGATAATTTACCCACCTGCTCCCAGTGCCACCCACACTGATTAAAATGTAGCTTAAAGATGTAGATAATGGGTTTCACTTTGTGAAGCACTTTGAGTCTCTAGAGAAAAGTGCTATATAAATATGATTCACATGATTCACCGTGGAGTTATTGAGTCTGTTTAACTGATGGGAGAGCTAACTTGTTTGATCAGCTGTTTTACTGCTGTGTTACAGACACGGTTTGGAAACAATTAAGGTATGTAAATAAACATTGACAAAATCTGGAGCATTGGTACAGTGAGGCTAATTTATGTAAACATATCTTTTTCTCCTAAAATGTAATAGCCGTTGCTTAAATATCGGTGCACTGTATTGCCCGGGAAATACGATAATGCGCACTGTGATTTATCAAGGCTGATCACTGTTCTGCGAGCGCTATTTTGCATCTTTATTAAGCACGTCTGAAAAGAAGGTGCAAACTGACACACACTGCAGACACGACTGTGAGAATGGAGGTGCTCATGCTGCAAAGACAGATGATGAAAGGAGTATCCTCTGCCCTATGTGTGTGTGTCAACATATTTAGACTCCCATGAATAAAAAATATCCGATATACTGAATAGATGTATTGTCCATTGATCAATATCATTTTATGGTGCTGATTAAAACAAATTCAATTGATGCGTTTTATTGACTGCTGGTGTTTTTTTTATTGCCGCTTGTTTTTTCATTTCAGTATTTAGGTAATATATTTTCATATAATGTATATCCTATATTTTAAAAAAAAAAAAGAGAAAAAAAAGATGTCTTTCAATTGCTTGGATTTACATGACTTCACGTCCGGCCACATCCCGCTCATTAAATATGTGTGGTGGTGCAGCCAGAGCCTATTCTCAATGGGTGCAATTAGGGCCTTTCTCGAAGAAAAAATGTGATGTTTTCGACTGTAAGTACCATTCAAATCATGAAAGATTTCTTCAGAGTTCCTCAAGAGGTTATAAGGAGGGGCGGAAAATTGAAAGATTTTACGAAACGACGACAAGAAAAGCAGCTCTCACACTTATTACACTTATTATATCCCATTTAAGTATTATCTTGATATTATTTGTATTTCCTAAAATGCATTTTTGCTGGCGTTTCTAAATTTAAAAAAATCCAATGTGAGCAAAACCTAAAAGAGTTATACCAAAGGCAACAATCAGGAATGAAGCGTTCAGCACATATACAATGTTGCAGAGGTGTGGACTCGAGTCACATGACTTGGACTCGAGTCAGACTCGAGTCATGAATTTGATGACTTTAGACTCGACTTGACAAAATGTAAAGAGACTTGCAACTGGACTTAGACTTTAACATCAATGACTTGTGACTTCACTTGGACTTGAGCCTTTTGACTTGACATGACTTGCTACTTTCCCCAAAATCCAAAACTTAAAAAGTTATTTGGGAGCGCTCCGTATTTTTCATTTTCTTCGTCTGTGTCTCTCAGCGTGTTATTCCTGTCAGCTGGTGTGCTCTCAGTACAACAGCCAATCAAATTAGATCTACGTTGTTTTCATCACGCAGCATTCATCCAATCAAATTGGAGTACAACCACTGAACAAGAGTTGTCCAACAACGTGCCAGTGATAAACAATTATGCCAAAGTTGGTTTCGTTCGGGTATAAAAACTACGACTTGGTCAACAAAAAACGAATTGCCGTATGCAAATCACGCAGTTCGAATATTACAGACGGAGACGCAACAACTTCCAACTTCCTTCGACATTTGAAGTTGCACAAAGAAGGGTAAGTTTTGAATGTAAGATAACGTTTATTGGCTAAGTAACGTGACTTTTATTTGCTGTGTAGTTAAATCAGTGAGGCTGCAAACTCACTGCTAACGTTATAACCATAGACATCTTATAAGGGTACGCAGCATGGAGCGCTACTGCCTACTGGCGCAGACGAGGCGCGTGGCTGCCATCTTGGAGTGGTGATCCGCTCCACTCAGTGCAATTCATTTGGCAGGAGCAATGAACTGTCAGCGCATTTATTTCATTTTACCTCACTGAATACCACTGATTTTCACCCCCCCCTTTTTTGTCATACGTGTAGCTATGATAACAGACACATGTTTTGGCGTGTTTTATTATTCATAGTTTGCTTATCAGTAATATAATATTCTTATACGCTAAGTGACCAGACGTCCGAGATCAAAACTGGGCATATAATCCCAGAGAAGGGGGAAAAAAACGGTAAACTATTTTTAAGTTGAAGAAACAATATGATTAGGTTATATATACATGCATATATCCTACATAAACAATGTAATACATTAGATATCTATATATCTTAGGGACCTATAGACTGTTTCTCTGTTGCTGCAGCTGCAGAGAGTTTATTCTGTCTTGACACTTTGTATTGATATGTTCTATTACATTCTTCCCTTAAATGATAATGTTTGCAGTGATTGTTTTATATGTATTATTTTATGTAAGTCGCTTTGGATAAAAGCGTCTGCCAAATACTTAAACATATATAAACACCTGAAAGTCTTTATATCAGCTAAAACCACCAATCTGTTTCACTGGATTCAGAATAAAACCAAATTCTGTTTTACCCAACAATGTTAGTATTTGAATATTGTTACTTGAAGACTTATTCCTGGTTACAATTATACTGTTAAGAAAGTATTGTCTTATACTTTGCCTAAAATGAGAATGCATCATAATCAGTGGCGGCTGGTGAATTTTGTTTTAGGTGGGGCTGAAAGTTTGTAAACCAAACCCCTGTAGGGGCGTCATCCTCCCCCAGAAGATTTCTTTGTGATTTTCACATACAAATATTGAAGATCTTTGATCCTTCTCAACTCTGTGGTAATATTGTTTTCATAAAATACAACCAATAGTACGTTAATGTTAAATCTTACTTGTGAAAAGTAATCCCCCGATTCCTATTTTCAACAGTCCGCTCATTTGAGCAGGAAAACGCTGAACACCATCTTTGTTTTCTACCTGTCATCTGTCAGTTTAGGCTGCTCGCCGGCTCCTCATCACCACTTCAAGATGGCAGCCAAATTGCTCACGTCACAGCAACCAATGCTACGTCTACTTATAAGATGTTTATGGTTATAACGTCATTGCAAACACGGCAATCTGTTGCGTCCACTGCAGTTTGCTACCTTATTCATACTTTTTGTCAAGTGATTTTTTTTTAAGCAGGGTTGCATGAGGTACCTACACATAACGTTACGTTAGACAATGTATCACACACAGTAACGTAATGTTAGTCAATGCATCACACAAAGTAACGTAACGTTAGTCAATGTATCACACACAGTAACATTACGTTAGTCAATGTATCACACACAGTAACGTAACGTTAGACGGTGGTCAGCAGCACCGCGTATTTTAACCACCTACAAAAAGACAAACAGTCAAATAAAGGTCAGTTAAAATGTATACTATATTAAGAATATGTGTACATATTGCATAGGGTCCTGACATCTAAAAAGTACAACTCTGTTCATTGTTATGTTCATATATTTGTTATGTTTTTCATGTGTACGCACACATAAACACACATACAGTATGAGATGAGATCAATGAGATAAGGTAAGAAAAATGATAGAAACTGCTGTGGAACTAGTTACAATGCAATATGCCATTGAAATACAATGTTAACACTTTTGTGCAAATAAGTACAGTTGCACTTGTTTTTTTCAAATGTGTTTATTCTGTAAAGGAATGAGTTACATGTTTAAAATGACTGGTTAATAGTGCTATTTTGAAGTGCAATGTCAGCACTATCTTTTTCCCTGCAATTTCAAATGCACTTGTTTTAATAAATAAATACAGCGTTTTAAAAGCATACACAATCTGTGTAAATATATTAGTCTGTGGTTAAACGACTTGCAAGGACTCGAAACTCAAAATGCAGGACTTGGGACTTGACTTGAGACTTTCCAGTCTTGACTTTGGACTTGACTCGGACTTGCCCTGTCTTGACTCGGACTTGACTCGGACTTGAGGGCAAAGACTTGAGACTTACTTGTGACTTGCAAAGCAATGACTTGGTCCCACCTCTGCAATGTTGACATCTATAGTTATATTTTGATAAAGACGGGGAAAACACGCATACTCGTAAACGGCGCGTGCAACAGCAACAAGGCAACAACATGGCAGTCGACGCAAAGTTAAATCATGAAATGCAACCTTACCCAAACAAAAACAATGCATGATTTATAGGGGAGAGTCTTGATACCAATTTCCTTCAACCCAGCAACACACAAAGAAGTTGTAGACCCCCATGATTTTCCGGGTCGCATCTGTTTTGTCGTGTAGAACGGCGCCTGGAGAACAATAGTTCCGTTTTTTGGGGAACGCGATCGATTTATAATCCTTGATATCACTTGACAGATCTTTTTTTGATGAAGTATAGAAAACGTTTAATTACATAGTTAGATTTTTTGCTCGTATCTGCACCACTTTTTAGTTACACACACAGTCTTATACAACACAACCACTAATAATGCATGCAACTGTATAGATTGCACATGCTGTTTACATGTGGCATTTGGATCTTAGTAGATCAGGCCCTATGTCAGGGGTGGTCATTACGTCGATCGCGAGCTACCGGTCGATCTCGGAGGGTGTGTCAGTCGATCACCAGCCAGGCATTAAAAAAATAGTCCTAAAAATGAGCGATCATAAATCTTCACTATGACGTCACTTTCGTCACTTGATTGGCATTCACGGCACCCGAGGGTCTTCTGAGATGACGCTGGCTGCTGCCAGCTCATTAAAATTACCGACTGGAAGGCGAGAAACACTTTATTTCAACAGACTCTGGCGCCGTACCTGTCGTCAAAACTACAGTTGCACAGTTGCGCTAACAAAATAAGAGTCTCAGAAAGCTGGCGTGCACAAGCTAGCAAGCTACGGAGTTTGCCGACAATGTATTTCTTGTAAAGTGTATACAAAGGAGTACGGAAGCTGGACAAATACGATGCCAAAAACCAACCACTTTCATGTGGTATTGGACAGAAAGGAGGACTTTTTTTCTCTTCCATTCGAAAATGCGGACGTTTTTAGCACCACTGTCTGATTCCAATCAATGCAAGTCATCAGAATCAGGTAATACACCAACTTATATTCTTGTCTTCATGAAAGAAAGGAATCTATATGTGTTAAACATGCCTGTAATATCTTTAAACACCTTAACTTGTTAACAATATTAACTATATGTGTTAAACATGCTTGCATTATCTTTAAACACCTTTAACTTATTAACAATATTAACTATATGTGTTAAACATGCTTGTATTATCATTAAACACCTTTAACTTGTTAACAATATTAACTATATGTGTTAAACATGCTTGTATTATCTTTAAACACCTTTAACTTATTAATAATATTAACTATATGTATTAAACATGCTTGTATTATCATTAAACACCTTTAACTTGTTAATAATATTAACTATATGTATTAAACATGCTTGCATTATCTTTAAACACCTTTAACTTGTTAACAATATTAACTATATGTATTAAACATACTTGTATTATCATTAAACACCTATAATTTATTAACAATATTAACTATATGTATTAAACATTCTTGTATGATCATTAAACACTTTTAATGTATTAACAATATTAACTATGTGTTAAACATGATTGCATTATCATTAAACACCTTTAATTTATTAACATTATTAACTATATGTGTTAAACATGCTTGCATTATCATTAAACACCTTTAACTTATTAACAAAAACATATATTTCATAAATAAGTAAATATAAATTATATATATGAATGAGGTAGATCCCCACGACTTGATCAATTGAAAAGTAGCTCGCCTGCAGAAAAAGTGTGAGCACCCCTGCCCTATGTCTTCTGTAGTTGTATTTTGTCATTCTCAAATTTATTTTGAATATTTTTTTAATTGTGCAATTTTATCGGTGTTAATACTTTAAAATCCCATTTAGCTAAAATCTCACAAGGCTTTCTGGCATTAAAAATTCAACTTGCTCTCCTCCCCATAAATGTATTCCTAAACATACCGGTACATGTTGCTCCAAATTGTTAAACTCTGTTTTGATTATATACATCGTGAACACTCAGGATGAAGTCTACTTCTTTAAATTTGCTGTCTCCTCTTGTTTCAGAGTGAGGACCTTCCCAAAGGATCCGGCCTTACTGGGCAGAGACACCGTGAGAGCCCTCATGTATTACGCATTGAAGGTGTGGAGCGACATCGCCCCGCTGAACTTCCACGAGGTGGCAGGAAGTGACGCGGATATTCAGATCGACTTCACTAAAGCCGACCACAACGACGGATATCCCTTTGATGGGCCAGGGGGCGCCGTGGCTCATGCCTTTTTCCCCGGAGAGAGATTCACCGCTGGGGATACACACTTTGACGACGACGAGGCTTGGACCTTCAGATCACCAGGTAAGAGAGAAGAAGACTACATTTGTAGTGTATCACAAAATGCCTTACATGCTTAACATAGTGGCATAGGGGTGTTTATTTACTCAACTGCAGAGAGCACCAGCCGGTTTATTTGTTACAATGGGAATAGACTGTGTTACTACCTAAGGTATGCAGTGTCAATTTTTTTGTGTCCTTTCCATATTTTATGTATTTTTTGTTGGAGGTGGAACTACATGTGCCCTGTTTAACTCTACAGAGTCCATGACCTTGTATCTGCGCTCTCGGCTGGCACAGCATGGTAGTTGGTGTGGTATAATGATGCACACTTCAAACTGCATACTTGTCCTTTATTACTGTAAATCAGTGAAGTGATGAAACAATTTTTCACAAAATCTTTTTTTTAATCGTGTTTATTGGTCATTTTAATGCTACAATGAAACATGACGCTACCTAACCATTAGTGGAAAAAAGCTTGTCATTAGTCATTTAAGGCAATACAGGCAGTTTGGTTGCAGAGGAAGAGGAAGAAGGGTCAGCCAACACTGCCGTCATGTCGCCAATTGATGCAAAGGTGCACATTATGAACTTGAAATTCTTTTAGATAAGAACTATTGTATGAAAACAATACAATATAATGTACTACAAAAAACTAGTAGTTTTGTAAAGTAATGTATTAATGTACAGCATTTACCTTGGAATGTGGACTTCTATGGTATCTCCTTCCAGCTGCTTCTCTGTCAAATATACCATCAGCAGCTTCTCCATATTTACATGGATAAATGTCCGCCGTTTAGATATTATTTTAACATCCTCTTGCTTCAGTAAGGCGCACACTAGCAGTGATGTGCTCCAATGGCTTCGTCAAGTCGTGTTTTTGATGATTTCCTTTTTTAATTCAATGTAGGTCACCCACATCAGCACTGTGCTTCACACTCACTTTCTTCCTTCCATCCATCCATCCATCCATTTTCTACCGCTTGTCCCTTTTGGGGTCGAGGGGGGTCGCTGGAGCCTATGTCAGCTGCATTCGGGCGGTAGGCGGGGTTCACCCTGGACAAGTCGCCACCTCATCGCAGGGCCAACACAGGTAGACAGAAAACATTCACACTCACATTCACACACTAGGGCCAATTTAGTGTTGCCAATCAACCTATCCCCAGGTTCTTCCTTCCAGTGGTTGGTAAATTAAGTTAAGTCCATCTCTAGCTATAAGCTAATGTTAGCAAGTAAGACCGGCTGTTTTCATTGGATCTTACACAATTCACTGTGGTAGTCAAAGCATAACAACAAGCCCAGAGACAAAGCTTATCTCAAAACACTCTTAAGTTGGGGCACTCTTAAGTTAAGGTACCACTGTAAAGGGTTTATTAAATGACCCTTTCACCCCCTCCCCATAAATTTTAATAGGAAATTTCCTTACTCATATTTGAGGTTTTTGGGTTATTTTTGGCCTGATGTCTAGTAAATACACAACATCAAAATGAAACTGCACAAGTGTGACACACACAAGGCAGGATTAATATTTTTTTTTATGGTGAAATAGAAAGGTAAACAAAAAAGTAAAGCTGCTAAATTCATCCTTAGAATCTTAAGGGTTGTTAATATTCCACACCAGCAAATATGATAATTACTCCTGTCTAAATAGAGTAACGGAAGCAGAAGATTTAAGTCTCTTAATTGGTTTGTGGAACTCATGCAGCTATTGTCACACTCGTGGTGGAAATGATAACCGAATGTTCAATGTCGTTGTACAATGTTATAATGTTCTGCATCAGGCAATGAGGAAACATAAAACAGGTAGGATTAAGTAGTATTTTCATATAATCTTGGCCTGTGTATAATAACACCGACGTGCAACATGCAGTGAGATAAGTGCTGCTAGAAACAACATTTCCCACAGAGGGCCACACACTGAATAATCAAAGGATGCGGCAACAATTTCGATATGATTTAATTTCAAAGCCAATACAATAAAAATATTTTTTTAAAGAAAGAAAACAACATGTAGATCCGCTTTGCAATACTACACTGAACATATATCTAGGGTGTACCCCGCCTTCTGCCCGAGTGCAGCTGGGATAGGCCCCAGCAACCCCTGAGGGACAAGCGGTAGAAAATGGATGGATGGATGGATGGATAAATATAAACGTAACACTTTGTTTTTGCTCCCATTTTTCATGAGTTGAACTAAAATATCAAAAACGTTTACTATATACACAAAATAACTATTCCTCTCAAATATTGTTCACAAATCTGTCTAAATCTGTGTAAGTGAGCATTTCTTCTTTGCCAAGATAATCCATCCCACCTCAAAAGTGTGGCATATCAAAATGCTGATTAAACAGCAGAATTATTGTACAAGTGTGCCTCAGACTGCCCACAATAAAAGGCCACTTTAAAAATGTGCAGTTTTATCACACAGCACAATGCCACAGGTGTCGCAAGTTTTGAGGGAGCGTGCAGTTGGCACGCTAACTGCAAGAATGTTGACGAGATCTGTTGCCCGTGAATTGAATGTTCATCTCTCTGCCATAAGCCGTCTCCAAAGGTGTTTCAAAGAATTTGGCAGTACATCCAACCAGCCTCACAACGGCATACCATGTGTAACCACACCAGCCCAGGACTTCCACATCCAGCAGGTGCACCTCCATGATTGTCCGAGACCAGCCTATTGGTTTGCATAACCAAATAATTTCTGCACAAACTGCGAGAAACCATCTCATCATCTTCCTCATCAGGGTCTCGACCTGACTGCAGTTCGTTTTTGTAACCGACCGAATGGGCAAATGCTCACAATTGATGGTGTCTGGCATATTGGAGAGGCGTTCTCTTCACGGATAATTCCCGGTTTTCACCGTTCAGGGCAGATGGCTGGCAGTGTGTGTGGCGTCATGTGGGAGAGCGGTTTGCTGATGTCAACGTTGTTAATCGAGTGGCACATGGAGGGGGTGGGGTTATGGTATGGGCAGTCATATGTTATGGACAACGAACGCAAGTGCATTTTATTGATGGCATTTTGAATGCACAGAGATACTTTGACAAGATCCTGAGGCCCATTGTTGTGCCATTCACCAAAGACCATCACCTCATACTGCAGCAAGACAATGCACGGCCCCATGTTGCAAGGATCTGTACACAATTCCTAGTAGCTGAAAACATCCCAGTTCTTGCATGGCCAGCATACTCATCAGACATGTCACCCATTGAGCATGTTTGGGATGCTGTGGATCGGTATATATGACAGTGTATTCCAGTTTCTGCCAATATCCAGCAACTGTTGAACTCTATGCCAAGGAGATGTGTTTCACCAAGTGAGGCAAATGGTGGTCACACCAGAGACAGTATGTTTTTCTGCCCCCCCATTCCCATCTTCTCCGTACCCTAAAATATAGCCCTGATAAATATTAAGGAACAAAAAAAATCATGCCGTCGAACGTTTGGGACTTCTTCATTATTTCAGAGGAAGACATTTTGTGTGCTATTTGAAAAAACATCACACTTCAACACATCAAACCTCATCAGCCATCTGAAATGCCAGCATCACTACGACGGTGTTTTGAATGGCAAGAACGGACCTGTTGCTAAAGAAGCTGCCCCAAAGCCAGCGGCTTTGAAAGATGTGCACAAACTATTGTTGAATCTACAAAAAGTATAAAACGTAAAATAAAAATGTATTTAAAATATTGATTTAAAAAAATAATAGATACAAATAAGTTAATCAGTTATCAGTAAGAAGCAGTTAATTATCTGTATCGGCTTGAAAAAAAAATACATTGTGCGTCCCTAGTTTTTAGAATCAACATTTCAATGTTTTCCACTTAGTGTATACCTGTCTTTTATTACACTTTTTAGATGGTTTTTGTTTTTTTTGTAATAGTGTTTTCGAAGGTGCAGCGGGGCGTTAAAACATATGCTGCAGTCCGCAAATGGCACCCGGGCCGTACTTTGGACACTGCTGCCCTAAACCGATCAGTGTGTGCAGGTGAAACTAATGTTGTGACCAGATCAATCTATATAATGTTTTTGAAGTTTATATTTGACCATGTCAAAAATTTAAATAAAAGAGCAGTGACAACTTCAAGATATAGATTCAAACCGTGAACATTTTCAAAAGATAAATTATGATACTTTTGGAAAGTGTGGGGTGTGGTTTCATTTGCAATCTGGGAACGCCTCCACAAATGGACATTTTGCAAACAGACTCATAAAAAGGGTTATAAAAATGACTGTGGAGCAAAATGTATGCTAAATTTACACCAAAGCATATCCAGTACATCTTATCTAGACCAGTGATTCTCAAACGGTGGTACAAGTACCACTAGTGGTACGCCAAAAAAATCACTTGATTAAATAAAGTACAGTGTTTTATTTTCCAATATTCAAACACAATGTTACTGTTTAAAATGTGTGTAATGTTACAGTGGCCAAATTATTAAATCTACTTGCTAAATAAAACTTCTGCTTAGTTTTTAATGAATACTTAGGCCTGCGCTACTGTATTTTATTGTTGGTCCTTATGGTGGTACTTGGAGAGCCAAGTGTTAACTGAGGTGGTACTTGGTGAAAAATGTTTGAGAACCACTGATCTAGACCACAAGGACGTGTTTTAAATGTACTGTAGTTTAAAATCATCATAGGTCCCCTTTAACGATGTATGTTTACAGAAATAAATATAATAGTCATTTAAAATATTTCTGTACAATTGTCATTTACAGTGTTCTAATAAAAAAACCTCCAAAGTTGATTGCCGTTATTTCATGATATATTATTATCCATTACGTTATTTTAAGAAGCAGATTATGTTGGCTTATTGCAGTGATAACAAATTGTGTTTCTGTTGTAAGCGATTATCTTGATTGATCACTCAACTTGTTTTCATCCAAGCTTACCCATGAGAGATGTGCTGCTTTGAAGTGAGGACAGGATGCTAACTAAGCTTCTGTAAATGGAAGGCAGCCTGCTTATTTGCGGTCAGATCAGGGAAAACAAAACATGCTGTTCAGAGGCATTGGAGTTTGGAATGTTTCTCATCACTTTGTCAAATTCTTACAGCACACAATATCTCTTCTTTTGTAATCTCCTCTTTGCTTTGCTCCTGCTGAATTTTGAGTGTTTTCTTGCCCAGTTGCAAAATTATAGAGGCTTTTTTAATATTGTTAGCAGTGGCGGTTTTAGCTTCAATGGTGACGTTTCAGGTTGGGTTTCCTGATGTTATTTTTAGTTGTGTCAAATTATTGTGTTAATAGTGATTAATTAATTACAGTCATGCATAGCGTAGTTTATATTTTGTAATCGTGTTAATTAAAATTTTAATCTCTAACGTTACTGTTTCTGTATGCAACTTGCTTCGCCATGGTCTTGTGTTTGACTAAAAGTACAAAGATAATACACTATATGGCCAAAAGTATTTGGCCACCCATCCAAATGATGAGAATCAGGTGTCCTAATCACTTGGCCCGGCCACAGGTGTATAAAATCAAGCACTTAGGCATTTGTGAAAGAATGGGCCACTCTCAGTGATTTTCAGCGTGGAACTGTCATAGGATGCAGTGTTTCCCACAGGGCAGGCATCTATTTGTGGTGGTGTGGTCGGGGGGGAGGGGGGGTTGGGGTCCGGCGGCAGCGGCGATGACCAAGAAGAACGCGGAGTTGAAATATAATTACAACACTTTATGTACATATTTATATACAGATTTGAACAATTAGTTATTCACTGAAATATATTTATTAATTGTGGTTCTTACAAAAAATATATCTTATAAAATATAAAAGCTAAAATGTCTCTTAAAGCTCTGCCCCTTTAATTAGTGCATACTAAATAATTTAACTTTAGCCTACTACTACAACCATATTATTTACCAGCAACATAAAGTGAAACAGAGGCAGAGGTGTATGTTTTGTCGTGGTCCTCTCTATAAGGCACATAAGAATATAAATTAGGACCCTTTTCATGAGAAAAGTGCATTTCTGATCTGACCCTGCTTTATTTTTCAGTGTTTGCTGAGTCTCACCTGTTCCTTCCGCCCTAATTTTCTACTTGCCCGACTTCTCAAATCTACTTGCCCCAATATTTTTACTTGTCCTGCCTAGGTTTTTTTCTGGCTGTGTAGTGCTCATGGCTTATATCTTACTAAAATCCTTCCTGTTGACTATTTACAACACTACACAGTATTTATTATTATTATTATCTATAATTACATTTCAATGGCATTGCATGCATGTAAAATTAAATGCTATTTCACATTATTTGACCAGTAGCAGTTACACCCATCTGAACAGGTCAGCCACCTGTTTAAAGCCCGATCACAGTTGAAATCTTGAAATGAAGGGCCTTTAATGGCCAAAACATTAACCTGGAAAACATTTTAACAGCTGGTTGGCTCAGATTTTATTCTTTTCATTGCATTCACATGCTGCAGTGGACAGTGGACATTTTAGCTTGAGTATTAATGTAGTATCTGAAGCACCGTCTCCACGTGTGTTTATTGACAACAGGGTTATAACCTGGACACGTTAGCTCGTCGGTATGAAAACAGATGATTGTTATTACGTCCGTCTGCCCCGGACCCCGTCAGTGAAACGCTCGGTGAAATGGCGGATTAACGTTAAATATATGACGAGCCGCGAGCGATGCAGCTATAACCTATCTACCATAACCTATATAACCCTTGTATTTTGATTCCGTCCGTCTTCGTCTTCATCTTCTTCGTCTTCGTCTTCTTCGTCTTCTTCTGGCCCACCAGGTGAATTAAGTGCTATTGGCGGAGTTACAATGCATAGTAGGCTACCGCCACCTACTGCACCGGAGTTGTAACTACAAGGTACATTCACAGACAGAGTCTCATTGCTTTTATGAGCGGTCGAGCGAGTCAAAAGCCGAAAAATCCATTTGTGGCGGACGTAATTCTTTCGTGGCGGGCCGCCACAAATAAATGAATGTGTGGGAAACACTGGGATGCCACCTGTACAACAAATCCAGTCGTGAAATTTCGTCGCTCCTAAATATTCCAAAGTCAACTGTCGGCTTTATTATAAGGAAAGTGAAGAGTTTGGGAACAACAGCAAGTCAGCCACCAAGTGGTAGGCCACGTAAACTGACAGAGAGGGGTCAGCATAGTGCAAAGACTTTCTGCACAGTCAGTTGCTACAGAGCTCCAAACTTCATGTCACCTTCCAATTAGCCCACGTACAGTACGCAGAGAGCTTCATGGAATGGGTTTCCATGGCCGTACAGCTGTATCTAAGCCATACATCACCAAGTCCAATGCAAAGTGTCGGATGCAGTGGTGTAAAGAACGTCGCCACTGGACTCTAGAGCAGTGGAGACGCCTTCTCTGGAGTGATGAATCCCGCTTTTCCATCTGGCAATCTAAAAGACGAGTCTGGGTTAGGAGGTTGTCACGAGAACGCTACATTTCGGACTGCATTGTGCCGAGTGTGGAATTTGGTGGAGGAGGAATTATGATGTGGGGTTGTTTTTCAGGAGTTGGGCTTGGCCCCTTAGTTCCAGTGAAAGGAACTTTGAATGTTCCAGGATACCAAAACATTTTGGACAATTCCATGCTCCTAACCTTGTGGGAACAGTTTGGAGCGGGCCCCTTCCTCTTCCAACATGACTGTGCACCACTGCACAAAGCAAGGTCCATAAAGATATGGATGACAGAGTCTGGTGTGGATGAACTTGACTGGCCTGCACAGAGTCCTGACCTGAACGCGATAGAACACCTTTGGGATGAATTAGAACGGAGACTGAGAGCCAGGCCTTCTCGACCAACATCAGTGTGTGACCTCACCAATGCACTTTTGGAAGAATGGTGAAAAATTCCTATAAACACACTCCGCAACCTTGTGGACAGCCTTCCCAGAAGAGTTGAAGCTTTAATAGTTGCAAAAGGTGTGCCGACATCAAATTGAACCCTATGGGTTAGGAATGGGATGGCACTTCAAGTTCATATGTGAGTCAAGGCAGGTGTCCAAATACTTTTGGCAATATAGTGTATGTAGCCACGGTGAAAAATAGGTATCACTCTGCCACTACACTTGGGTAAAACATGTGATGTTGGCGGCTTTGGATAGTGATGATAGGATACATTTTATTTAACTAATGATGTAAAATAATCACAATAAACTTGAAGACGTGACAAAACTGTGTTTATAGTTTTATTTTTTAGCGTAAAGTAGACAATGCTTATTTTTTTTAGCTTTGTTTAGCTATCTAATGTACAAGCGTTGAAGCTGTTTTAGCTGTTAAGCTGACTTTATGCTGTTATAACTTATCTGTGTATCAATATAGTGATATATTACATGTACAATTATGTTTACATCATATTGAAATTAAAATATCTCAAGTTGAGGACTTTTCTCTGTATTTTTTGATAATATTAAAAATAGATTAATTAGACTAGTTAATCACAGATCATATTTAATTAATCATTAATTTTTTGAGATGGTTGTGGCCGATAGTTAAAAGTACAATTATGTGTATGTTATATATTTTTTAAATTACTTGAAGTTGATGACTTTTCTCTGAAATTGTAGGTGAGATTATAAAAGAGGTGGATTAGATTGATAAATTACATATCATAATTAATTGCTTATTTTTTTTAAATCGCTTGACAGCACTAGTTTTTTGAGATGTTGTGGCTGACTGTTGCCTGTTTTGTTTTTGCAATATTGTTGATCGAGCACCGCCTCGTCATCTTTGCAACGTCCTGGTAGACGTTAGAATATGAATCTTTTTTCTTTCACGTCTTTTTTTCTAGTAATGAGTAATCTAATTAATTACTTTTAAATACGTTACAACGCCAATATCAATACACTTGATGTAACATGGCATCCTACTTTTGATGCGGATAAGACAACTTTAAAATCTGAGCAAGTTCACTTCAGTAAGTAGCTCTTACCAGTGCAAGGTACGCACACACAAACTTGCACTTGCACGCAACTACTACTACGGAGGAGGAATAATGAACATTACATAAAGAGACAATCATCAACAATAATAATCTTGCAATACCACGTCTGTGTAAAGGACATTTAATCGCTTTATTAACTATCAGTGAAAATATTCCACAGGTGCTATTGTAAACAATTTCCTTCCAGTTGTGAATTTGTGAATTATATTTATATAGCACTTTTCTCTAGTGACTCAAAGCGATTTTACATTGTGAAACCCAATATCTAAGTTACATTTAAACCAGTGTGGGTGGCACTGGGAGCAGGTGGGTAAAGCGTCTTGCCCAAGGACACAACGGCAGTGACTAGGATGGCAGAAGCGGGGATCGAACCTGGAACCCTCAAGTTGCTGGCACGGCCACTCTACCAACCGAGCAATACCGCCCCAAGTCAAAGACTACCAATGCTGAGTTAAAACAGCCAATGAGTGCGCGCTCGCTGACATCACATTTCACTTGGCAACAGGCACCACCTTTTAAAAACACACTTACACACTCTTCTCTCATGAAACATCTCTCAACTGCATACACCAAATATGAAAGTTAAAAAAAGTAACGCATTAGTTACTTTCCCGAGTAATTGATCACATCAATTAAAGTATAATTCCGTTCGTAATTAAATAACTTTTGGGGGAAAGTAACAAGTAACTGTAATTATTGACTTTTTCAAAGTAATTTTTCTAACACTGGAGAGGACTCGTAAAAAACAAATGTTTTGTCAATCTTTAATTTCAGCAGCTGTTGCCTAAAAAAGAAGGAAAACAAAAGTGAATGAAAGATATTCCTAACAGGAAGCAACATTATAAGTTCACTCATGATCTTGCTGGTAGCGAAAGTGTCATTATCGTCACACACATGAAAACGAAGCCATTAACTACCTTTTTATCTGACTTGGTGACTTCAGTGTCCATTTTATCAGAAAGACTGAACTTTGATGTGACCTTTCTCACCTGCTCGCTGTCCCTATCCACCAGTCATGTCTTTCTGAATGATGTATGGAGACAGAAGAAATGTCTGAATTGAAGGTACAAAAATGTACTTCTTGATCTCACAACAGTATTTAGAATCAATAATCCTAATGTTGAGTTTGTGTATTTGGAAACACATACATTATACTATATTACTTCGAACTAGCCATAAAACACATTTCATGACTGCCAATTTGGCCATTACTTTATTAAGTAATCCAGAATTTTAGGTGTCCAGAACATTTCCTCAATCATATATTATCTTTTTAACTACTCAACAGTTGTTTAGTAGATCACATGACACACGTCCACAACTTCTACATGCAACTTTATAGTTTGCACATGCTGTTTAGCATCTGGTATTTGGATCTTAGTAGACCAGGTATACATATTAGTGTACATACATACTAGAAAAGTTGTGTGAATGTGCCAGTCAACAACATGGCTAAGAACATCCAATGTTGTAGTTTAGTCTCAATGGCAGTTCTGTATGACGAAGCTGCGGCCCTTCTGGCGCTGCTCTAGCCGTCCATCACACCTAAAAAGTTAAGCAGTATTGGGGGGTCGGGAGGGGGGATGGGTGCATATGTGCAGTCTATGGTCCACGGTGTGTGTCTATAGGCCTGGAGTAGTTCTGCAGGCATGGCAAAAAGAGTTCAACTCCCTAGGTGTTGTTGAAGGAGGGGGGAATTCAGAGTGGCTTCCACTCAGTACGCGTCCATGTACCAAATTATTCTGATTTCTCAAATAGTTTGGCTCTAAATACGCATCCTACAACCCATGGAAACACCTTAAACCAACATTGTTCAGTTTTTGAAAAACTGGACTAACACACCTGGATTATGCAATTGGAAACCAGATCTCTCGAATGGGTGTGTGCCACCAGAAGGGACCCTTCGTATCGCGCGTGTTATAACCTCTCCATGATGATATTCAGTTTGCAATTCAATTCTGAGATCACACCAGTCTGTTTCCACACCCCAAAACAATGCAGTCAATCGCAACGGGCAGATTTTTGGCTCCTTGAACGGCTGCCATTTTCTTGCGAATTTGTTGATACACCAAAGCAATGCTCAGCTCAATCATCAAATGCCCTGCGATCACAGATCCAAATAGATATCTTCCACATCCTCGATGGAAAGCACTGAGGGGCACAGGGCCCACCATTTTACCCCAAGAGTCCCTCATGCACCCAGCAGCATATGTTCCGTCAGGACAGGCAGGTTTCCCCGAACCTCTGCACTTTGTCGAAGTTGATCAATTCTATGTTTAGATGTTTATAATTTGTTGACAAGGCTTTTTAGCTGTCCAGCAAATTTGACAGCAACAAGCCAGTGTCTAGACTTTTTTTCACCTAGTTCTGCAGACACAGCACCCATAAAACCTACCCCAGGGACAGCTGTAGCTACTATAGTAGCTTATCACCACTAATTATGGAGTGAATCTTCTTGTAAGACCATTCCTAACATTAAATAATAATGCATCCTAAAACATTGAACAATTACCTCAGACAACTTACAACACTTCCACATAATTCTGATTCAAAATGTAATTAAAAGAAGGATCGTGTTTTAAGCACAATGTACATACCATGATGTGCAGATAGTATTGAAGGACCTTCATCCCCAGAACTGTCCAAGTCTATTTAACCACATAAATATAATTACAATCACAGTTGAATAAGCATATTTCTAAGTTACCATAGTATTATTTCTAATATTATACATTTACTATATCAGACAAACAGAGCTTTTGGCTGATTTGATTTAATAACCTAATCATCACACAGTCAGTATGTGCCCATGCAATAAATTAGTCAGATTTCTCAAATAGTTTGGCTCTAAAGAAGCATACTACAACCCATGGAAACACAGATGAGTGCTGCTGTGGTGTCTTGAAGCGAGTGAATAAGCTATTTAGCTCCTCTGCTAGCGGCGCACTCGGGTCTGCTGTTGATACATCACAGCCTCTGAAGTTGGTGATGTGATGTATACCCCGCCAGACCTCTCGTGAGTTGTTGCTGGACAGGTGGGACTCTATACTCATCCTGTGGTCCACCTTAGCTTTTTTAATTCCTTTCTTCAGGCCAGCTCGAGCAGCCCTGTACAGAGCTCTGTCACCTGACCTGAAAGCAGCGTCGCGGGCCCTGAGGAGTGAGCGGACCAGTGTTTCTGGTTAGGGAAAACCCGGATGATTTTGTCGACAGTCACATTCCCAATGCAGAACTTGATATAGTCCAATACCGTTCCTGTGTAAGTCTCCAGATCTTGGTGTTCAAATAAGTCCCAGTCTGTACAGTTAAAGAAGTCCTGTAGGTCTGACAGAGCATTTTCAGGCCATGTTGTAATTGTCTTTATGGTGGGTCTAAAATAACAGAACATTTTGAAGTGCATTGATGGTAGAAAAAAGAAACAGATTTATTTAAGGAGGTAGCTAAGGAAATGTAGAATGCTGGCTAAGTTTGGACTCCCGAACGAAATACAAATCAGATGAAAGATAATGAAGCAGGTATATTACAGGTGAATAATAAAGTGTATACAAACCTCTTCATGCTGCATTTGTGCACTCCAAACTGATTCACTTTCCGCACAACTGGCAAGATAGTCTGGAACAGTATCAGTCAGGGCACAAACGATTTCCATCAATCCACAGAGCCTTATGAATGAACTCTGAGACATTCAAAAGTTTTGTTTCCATAATTCTCCATCCGAAAATTCCTTCGAAAAAACTCACCTGCCTGTCTTCCTTTGCTTTGGAGCTGCATCCGCTCCAGTACATTCTTGGTAGTATCATGTTCGTAGCGCAATCTAAGATAATTTCTTGATGCTGTCCGCTATTTAACATCAGCATAGCTCTGGGAGACATAATATTGTAATCTCTACCAATATTACAGCGAACAACACTTACCACACAACTGGGCTGGTGACTTGTAAGGAGCCGCAGATGCCTTTTTTGGTGTGAAGTCATAGGTAAACCGGAAAAGCAATACATTAATCTGCGCTAAAAAGGAAATAGCGCCCCTCCAGTGTATGGGAGGCACACGGCGTATGGCCAAGTCGCATTAGAGACAGTGCATGGACACTGGGACTTAAAACATACGATCGCCACCTGCAGGATATGTGCGCACCGTCCGCTGTCATATTACGCCACGTTCGTATGCTTCAAATAGTTACGCTTCTGAGTGTGGTGGCACCTGGGTTGGCTTAATGAATTCTTGGGGTGGCTACTGTGAAAAGCAGACGACCGCATCCTCAACGCATTATGATGTCCTCGCTAGAGAGCTGGTGGCTAACGTCTCTCCACAGTGCAAAGCTGCCAAGTCAATGTAGCGTCCTACAAATAATAATAATAAATAATAATGACAATACATAAAGTAAGTTTCTTACAAGTAGCATTTTCACTGGAGGACGAGGAATAGCTAAATATACTAAACTCAGTGGTGGGCCGTCAAAGCCAGCAAGGTCTTCTCTGCTGGCCTAACATAACCAGAAATCATGATCATAATTAAAGTAATTTTTAATTTACTTTCCCTAAATATCTAAAAGTATTCATATTCTCTTCATGTTCTATTATGCTCCTTCCAGTGCTGTTGTTTTTAGGTTTGAGTTTTTATCCAATCAGAATTGAGCTAGCTTACCGCATGTTGCCATGCTGTACGAAATCTGCCCGGGGCCTTCAGAATCAACAATGCGGGCGTCTGTGTACTGTAAGTGAACGGGCACATACAATTGATTGATAATTGCGATAGCCAATCAGATCACAAGTTGTTGTCAGTAAGGCCTTCTAGCTGGTTGAACGTGACATTTACACGTCCTGTGATTGGATACTCACTGGTTTGAACCGCAGTGGTGCTATGCAGATTAGCAGAGCCACACAGATGTTAGCGGATTAATTTAATTAATTAATTAATTTAATTATCAAATTAATCCGATGATCATACATTATCAAAGTTAATTTTATTTTTAATTTACTTTCCATATATATATATATATATATATATAAGTATTCATCATATTCTCTTCATGTCAGGCTCCAGTGTTGCTTGTTTTTACATTACAGCTTTTATCCAATTAGAGGTCAGCTGGCTTGTTGCCAGAGCTTTATGAATTTAGCTGTAGCCTTCTGAATCAACATAGTGTAAACAAACAGAACACATACAGTTGATAGACAGTTGTGATAGCCAATCAGATCACAAGTTGTTGACAGCAGCCTTTCTAGGTAGCCAGACGTTAACAAGACTGTGATTGGATACTCACTTGTCACTCTAAAGTGAGTGTCCAATCACAAGTTGCAACTTACTGAAGCAGGAAGTGTTGCACCGTAGCCATACCGGGCTAGCAATACTCACTTTTTTTAACCCACAAAGAAGGAGAACAAAACGTTGATTAGGTGGCAGATATATATTTTTCTGCAAGGGCATTTTCAAGAAGGATATTTCATGAGAAACTACATCTTGTGAGATGACGTCAGCCAACCCCGGAAGCTAGCTCAGCTGTCCCGGCGATGCAATGGGGAAATGCACGCCACTTCCACTTGAATCAATCGACTACGAGCAGTACCACTGGCTTAGACGGCGTTGAATGTGTCCTACAAATTGTGAGTTCAAATATTTATTTCTTAATTTTTTCACCACATAAGATATATTTTAATTGCTGATGCGGGTTTATTGATTTTCAAATGCGCCAGAAAATAGCCCGTTTTGTACACTGTTGAGGTGTTTTAATAATCAGTAGTGCGTAAATGTGTTTTTGTATAGTGTTGCTCCAGCAATGATCATGTGGTGACACAAAATTTTGGTATTTTGAGAGGTAATCAAGTTGGACATCACTGAAGGCCTAGGTGGGAAATGCACGGCCCGCCACTGACTAAACTACACACTGTAGGACCTACGTTGGGTCGCACATGAAGTAGGAGGATACAACAAGCCATGCCAAACAGCTAAGATAGACCTCTTGAATGTAAACGGAAGAGCGTATCGATACAAATTATGACAGTAGCGATGTCAAGTAGTGCTGCAGCTATCGATATATTTTTTGTAATCGAGTAATCTGTTGTTGACAGTTTGTTCAATTATTCGAGTAATTGATTTATGGTATCATTGTGTATTTTATGGAAAATAGTTTAAATAAACAATGATTTTACTGCTTGCCACAACCTTCATTCTCTGTTTCCCTGTAATAAATCATCAACATCGAAATTACACATTTAGCAAGTGTGCATTAATAAAAAATTAAAATAAAAAGCCCTCTGCTCTCTGCACATAGATCACGGCACTCACACACCACCATTCACTCACCATCATGTGCACGCTATTGCAGCGACCGTGTGGAAATAAATATGTCCACATATTTAAAGTTCCAGGCGCTTCATGTGGTTTATTAATTTGTTTAATTACACTCATTGTACAATCAATCAAAGCAACAGAATATACTTGAAAGCTTTTTTGTAATCAAATCATTTATTTAATCAATTAATCGTTGCAACCCTAATGCCATGTATAGTATCAGTATATCATCGATACTACAGAGGTTAGATAAATATTTTTAATGATCAAAAATTTGTTTTTTGTCATTTTTGTTAGTGTTTACAAAATGTGTAAATAAGTCGCTGGACACACGAGGGCTTTAAGAACAAAACCAAAGTCGGTTTGGTGAAACAGAGTCAAGAGACATTGCCGACTGGAAGAAATGTCAAAACAATTTGTCTTTGCAAGCACTAATCAATAGAATATAAATCATTTTTAATGATGATCTAAATGTAGCCATATGATTGAAGCTCAATGTAATTGAGTAAATGTAGCGTGCTACTACCCACTTCTAACAATTCAACATGTTCAAACAAGAGTAGGAAAAAGCAGAGCTTGTCTAATTCTACCCGTCTCATCAGTCACTGATATATTTCATTCACTTACTATACCATACCAACACACATGAAACACATGAGATGGCATAAAATTTAGTACCCAAGGTCCCAGATTTATCCCAATGAGTGCCACAGAATGATACAAACATATTAATTTAAATAGGTTATTAATAGAGTAGGTTATAAATAGAATAGGTTGATGGGAATATATTATGAATAGAGTGGTGGTGGTGATGGTATCAGTTTAATTTCGAATATGCATACAGTTATAATATGGTACATCACATATTTCTAGTTTCTCATTACAACATGTCCGAAAAGGAGCAAGAAGAAGCAGACCTTATTTAATCCTACCCATTTTCCATATCATAGCAATTTCTAAAACATTTGTTTATCTTCCTGTACTCAATTTGTAACACAAACGGTGGATAAGTTAGGGTCTCATAAATAAATATTTAAGTAAATTGTGATTTACATAATGAGATGAATCAGATTATCAGATTTTTCAATAAGGTTCAAGATGTTGATCAGGATTGTTCTTCCTTGAACTTTGTAAACACTTTGACTTTGAATAGTTTCTTAAAATAGGTCATATTAGTACATTGTTTATTTTCTTTGCCTAATCCATTCCATATTTCAATTCCAGATACTGATATGCTAAAGGTCTTAAGTGTGTACATGCATACAAATATTTTAAGTGAACATTGTACCTACGGTAAAAATGTCTCCTCTTTTGTTGTGAATAATTGTTGTACATTTTAAAATAGCAGGTTATAGTTTGCTTTGTACATCATTTTAGCTGTTTGCAAATGCACCAAATCATTGAATTTCAATATTTTTTATTCAATAAATAGAAGGTTTAAATGTTCTCGATAGCCAACATTATTATTCTGTCTGACGTCTGTTGTAAGACAGTTAGTGAATAACTGTACTTTTGTAATTATTTACACGTTTCTACGCAATAACTCATATATAAATGATAAATGGGTTGTACTTGTATAGCGCTTTTCTACCTTCAAGGTACTCAAAGCGCTTTTGACACTACTTCCACATTTACCCATTCACACACACATTCACACACTGATGGAGGGAGCTGCCATGCAAGGCGCTACCAGCACCCATCAGGAGCAAGGGTGAAGTGTCTTGCTCAGGACACAACGGACATGACGAGGTTGGTACTAGGTGGGGATTGAACCAGGGACCCTCGGGTTGCGCACGGCCACTCTTCCACTGCGCCACGCCGTCCCAATATATGGTAATACTATCGAGCAATAAAGACTATGGAGTGATTTTTTTTGATCCAGAACATATTTAACTTTATTCATTATCAAAGTATTTCTTGAAAATGTATGTGATATATTTTTTATATTAAATTTTCGGTTACTGTTAATGTTATCATCTATTATTACATCCATCCATCCATCCATCCATCCATCCAATTCATTTTCTACTGCTTGTCCCTCTCAGGGTAGCGGGGGTGCTGGAGCCTATCCCAGCTGCGATTAATTTGATTTATTTTACCCTTTCAATGTCTACTATTTGTATTTGTGTTTGACTTTCTCTTCTACTATTACCGAATAGTCATATTCTAATTTCACTGACATTCAAAGATAGTCTGTTTTTGTCAAACGATATTTGTATTTTATTAATTTCTTATGTTATTATTTGTATTTGCTTTGATGTGTTCTCTCCTGAGTAAAACACGATCGTATCGTCTGCAGAATAGAATTAATAGAAAAATAAGATAGATTCTGATCCTGTCGTGCAAATAGAATGTAAAACTATGACGACAAACCAAACCAAACAAAAACCCGGATCCGCACAGTTTTTTAAACTGGATCATGTTAGCACATTAAATTCATTTCTCAGTCTGATCCATAATCTAATCCCACATACAGATAGGTATATATTGTGGAGGGGGGCGTGGCCTGCGGCGGAACGGGGTGTGCCAGGACCGGCCTCAAAGACAGCGACAGGTGCGTAGATGGCCCAGGTGGGCCTTGTTATCTAATCACCTGTCGCCTTTATTGGCAGCAGCTGGGATGAGACAAGGGGTTGGAGTTGGAGGTGCTGCTGGGCGGACGCAGGAGAAAAAGACCTTTCGCTGGAAAGGAAAATCCTGCACTATTTAATGAAAATAAAACAGTGTTATACCCTGCATTCCGGGCTCTCCTGGCAGTGTGTGGAGGTCTGAAGAACCCACTAGCGGGCAACCTCTACATATATATATATATATATATATATATATATATATATATATATATATATATATATGAAATATATATATATGAAACAAAAATTCAGCTGTTTGGCCACAATACCCAGCAATATGTTTGGAGGAGAAAATATGAGGCCTTTAATCCCAGGAACACCAAGCCTACCGTTAAGCATGGTGGTGGTAGTATTATGCTCTGGGCCTGTTTTCCTGCCAATGGAACTGGTGCTTTACAGAGAGTAAATGGGACAATGAAAAAGGAGGAATACCTCCAAAGTTTTCAGGACAACCTAAAATCATCAGCCCGGAGGTTGGGTTTTGGGTTGGGTGTTCCAACAGGACAATGACCCCAAACACACATCAAACGTGGTAAAGGAATGGCTAAATCAGGCTAAAATTAAGGTTTTAGAATGGCCTTCCTAAAGTCCTGACCTAAACGTGTGGACAATGCTGAAGAAACAAGTCCATGTCAGAAAACCAACAAATTTAGCTGAACTGCACTAATTTTGTCAAGAGAAGTGGTCAAAAATGTAACCAGAAGCTTGCCAGAAGCTTGTGGATGGCTACCATCGCTACTTGCCAAGGGACATGTAACCAAATATTAACATTGCTGTATGTATACTTTTGACCCAGCAGATTTGGTCACATTTTCAGTAGACCCATAATAAATTCATAAAGGAACCAAACTTCATGAATGTTTTTTGTGACCAACGAGTATGTGCTCCAATCACTCTATCATAAAAAAATAAGAGTTGTATAAATTATTGGAAACTCAAGACAGCCATGACATTATGTTCTTTACAAGTGTATGTAAACTTTTGACATATACAGTGTGTGTGTGGCTAAACTATCGTATTTTCCAGGCTATTAACCGCTGCTTTTTTACAAAAACTTTCTGTGTAAATATCTCATTTCACAATGTACCGGTGTATATCTGAGGCTATATGGGGAAAACATTTCTTCTAAAATTTAGTGGGTGCGGTCTATACATCGGCGCGGCTTATAGGCCGAAAATAACGGTATTTAAAACTGGGTTACAAATCCGTCTAATTTGGTTGCTGGCATATACGGTGACATAATGCGTAATTACCATTTTTTTTTAGTTGTATTTCCTCTAAACTAGTATAAATCCATTGTCTATCGCATGTCCCTCTCAGGTTCGCAGGGAGGACTATCCCAGCTGCACTTGGGCAAAAACTTGCTAATTTACCGCTGGCTCGTTTTGTTGTAATGGTTATAGCTACCTTTCTGTTCAAATTCACAAACTACTTATTCTTCTGTTGTTTGGATACTTTACATTAGTTTTGGGCAATATTTCAAATAAGTAGTTAGAGGGGCCGTATTGGCCATACCAATGTTCATACTTAAAATTTTCAAATCACTGAATGATCCAATTTTTGATCACAATTATAATCCGACAAAACACAGGATGTCTTAATACCATTATGAATTAAGTTTTTAAATATTTCCTTATTACCTTTACAAGCCGCTTTCTGACTGTTTCTTTACAGCACGCCATTTTGTGGGCAGTCTTATTTAGTGTTCAAGCCCTCCTCCAGGCCAGGCCCCTTTCAACCACTTCTTTCCCCCATTAGCCATGTTATCATTTTTACCTCTTCCATATCCAGTCTACTGACAGATTTTGTTTAAAAAATATAAGCTACTTTTTATTAGAAATGGCAACAGCGGAGGATTTTTTTTAGCATGCTTGTGCATGTACGAGCCAGTCTGCCACACAACAAGATGATAGAGAAAAGTAAGGAACCTTTTGACTACAACTTTGGACTACAACTAAAAAATAATGGCGGACTCATGCAAAGCTGTTTGGGTAGAAAGCTCTACCATACATGGAGATATCCACTAACGCAACTAAGGCAAAATATGTCACTAAAGTCTCAAATTCCAAAGGGTTTGTTTGGAGCAAGTTTGGAAGAAGTCAAGATTGTTTTATAATTATCTCTACCATGTCTTCATGGTTTGCTTTTACATTTTCTGGAATGATGGGAATCCAAATACAAAAAAACAGTTACCAACTAGTAAGAACAGTTGGTTTTGCATAATAAAATTGTAAACAATAACAAAAAATATTGTGTGATAACGATTAGGGCTGCGAATCTTTGGGTGTCCCACGATTCGATTCAATATCGATTCTTGGGGTCACGATTCGATTATAAATCGATTTTTTCGATTCTCGATTCAAAAACGATATTTTTCCGATTCAAAACAATTCTCTATTCATTCAATACATAGGATTTCAGCAGGATGTACCCCAGTCTGCTGACATGCAAGCAGAGTAGTAGATTTTTGTAAAAAGCTTTTATAATTGTAAAGGACAATGTTTTATCAACTGATTGCAATAATGTACATTTGTTTTAACTATTAAATGAACCAAAAATATGACCTACAAACCCCGTTTCCATATGAGTTGGGAAATTGTGTTAGATGTAAATAAAACGGAATACAATGATTTGCACATCCTTTTCAACCCATATTCAATTGAATGCACTACAAAGACAAGATATTTGATGTTCAAACTCATAAACTTTATTTTTTTTTTGCAAATAATAATTAACTTAGAATTTCATGGCTGCAACACGTGCCAAAGTAGTTGGGAAAGGGCATGTTCACCACTGTGTTACATGGCCTTTCCTTTTAACAACACTCAGTAAACGTTTGGGAACTGAGGAGACACATTTTTTAAGCTTCTCAGGTGGAATTCTTTCCCATTCTTGCTTGATGTACAGCTTAAGTTGTTCAACAGTACGGGGGTCTCCGTTGTGGTATTTTAGGCTTCATAATGCACCACACATTTTCAATGGGAGACAGGTCTGGACTATAGGCAGGCCAGTCTAGTACCCGCACTCTTTTACTATGAAGCCACGTTAATGTAACACGTGGCTTGGCATTGTCTTGCTGAAATAAGCAGGGGCGTCCATGGTAACGTTGCTTGGATGGCAACATATGTTGCTCCAAAACCTGTATGTATCTTTCAGCATTAATGGCGCCTTCACAGATGTGTAAGTTACCCATGTCTTGGGCACTAATACACCCCCATACCATCACAGATGCTGGCTTTTCAACTTTGCTCCTATAACAATCCGGATGGTTCTTTTTCCTCTTTGGTCCGGAGGACACAACGTCCACAGTTTCCAAAAACAATTTGAAATGTGGACTCGTCAGACCACAGAACACTTTTCCACTTTGTATCAGTCCATCTTAGATGAGCTCAGGCCCAGCGAAGCCGACGGCGTTTCTGGGTGTTGTTGATAAACGGTTTTCGCCTTGCATAGGAGAGTTTTAACTTGCACTTAGAGATGTAGCGACCAACTGTAGTTACTGACAGTGGGTTTCTGAAGTGTTCCTGAACCCATGTGGTGATATCCTTTACACACTGATGTCGCTTGTTGATGCAGTACAGCCTGAGGGATCGAAGGTCACGGCTTAGCTGCTTACGTGCAGTGATTTCTCCAGATTCTCTGAACCCTTTGATGATATTACGGACCGTAGATGGTGAAATCCCTAAATTCCTTGCAATAGCTGGTTGAGAAAGGTTGTTCTTAAACTGTTCAACAATTTGCTCACACATTTGTTGACAAAGTGGTGACCCTCGCCCCATCCTTGTTTGTGAATGACTGAGCACTTCATGGAATCTACTTTTATACCCAATCATGGCACCCACCTGTTCCCAATTTGCCTGTTCACCTGTGGGATGTTCCAAATAAGTGTTTGATGAGCATTCCTCAACTTTATCAGTATTTATTGCCACCTTTCCCAACTTCTTTGTCACGTGTTGCTGGCATCAAATTCTAAAGTTAATGATTATTTGCAAAAAAAAAAAAAAGTTTATCAGTTTGAACATCAAATATGTTGTCTTTGTAGCATATTCAACTGAATATGGGTTGAAAATGATTTGCAAATCATTGTATTCCGTTTATATTTACATCTAACACAATTTCCCAACTCATATGTAAACGGGGTTTGTATTTTATCTTTGTGAAAATATTGGACACAGTGTGTTGTCAAGCTTATGAGATGGGATGCAAGTGTAAGCCACTGTGACACTGTGATTGTTCTTTTTTTTAATTTTTTTTTTATAAATGTCTAATGATAATGTCAATGAGGGATTTTTAATCACTGCTATGTTGAAATTGTTACTAATATTGATACTGTTATTGATAATATTAAATATTGTTTCACTACTTTTAGATTGTTCTGTGTCGTGTTTGTGTGTCCTCTCAATTGCTCTGTTTATTGCTGTTCTGAGTGTTGCTGGGACGGGTTTGGTTTTGGAATTGGATTGCATTGTCATGGTATTGCTTTGTATTATTTTGTTGGATTGATTAATAAAAAAATAAAAATAGAAATAAAAATCGATTTTTGAAAAATTAGAATCTATACTGAATCGTACAACGTGAGAATCGCGATTTGAATTCGAATTGATTTTTTCCCACACCCCTAATAACGATATCATCTATATCACGCAACAGTAGTCTGAAATGTGTTCCAAACTGAACCAAAAGTCTGTTACTTTGCTTCCCTGTCCTTCGTAAATTCATAGTTTTGCAGTGAAAAGGGATTAATTTGTGAGCAGCAGTGAAAATTGTTTCTCCTCTGAAACAGTATTTTATGGTGAAAAATGTGTTTCTGAAATGTCCTTCCGTAGCTTTCTCTGCTCTAAGCCATATGTTACAGGACAGCAGCTCAGTCTGGCCCCCATTAGATCCCTCACCAGTATGCATTAGCAGCAGGACAAGCAGTGTGTCGCTGATTGTGTGCAAGTAGCGATGAAGGGGGGTATCCGCAACAGCTGCACGAATGCGGGTTAAGTTAATGAGTGCAATAAAGAGAAGAGGAAAGGGGTCGGAGGTGTCCATATGACTGCATTCCTTATTCGTCATAACACTGCTTCCTACAAATAGTTTGCTTCAGCACAGGAGACTATCACAAGTCGAATTAATAGAATAGAATAGAAAGTACTTTATTGATCCCTGGGGGAAATTCAGCACCACAGTTCGCTCACAATAGACTAATAATAATAAATAATATATGTAATATATTATATATATAATATATAAATAATATAAATATATTCTACATATACTCTACATGTAAGTGCAGTCAAGGAACATATGCATTATACAGTCTGATGGCTGTCGGTATAATATAATATAATAATAGACATGCCTCAAAGGTCATATTAGTAAAAGTGTTACAGCTGAAGTGGCAGGTTTTGTATTGTAATAGCAAGTGTCCCTGACAAAACAAAAAACAATAAAAGTAACGTAATGTGGACTTGAACTGAGATGACACAGCGATGCTATTTGCTTGTCGATGTTGATTTCAACAGCCTCTCGCTATTCCACGAGAAACATGGTGTTTTAATAGTAGATGAAAGTGGCCTTCAGTGAGTGTTTCTGAAACGGTTCTATGAATCATCAAACACTGCAAGTCATTCCTGCTTTCAAGCCTAACCCCCGCAGTGATGAACCCCCTCAAGGGTGAAATTTGCTTCAGAGTGCATCAGACCTTTTAATCCAAAAAGCATACCTTTATGTCCGACTGCTAAATTCATGGAAGAAAACCACCAGGAAATCTCCCTTTTTACCTGAATTGACACAGAGGCTTCAGTAAGCGTCATAACCTGTTTAGACTCAATCCTTCAAAGCCCCTAATTTGGCCATTACATTAAGCAGTCTCACTATTGAAGCCCAGACGTCCCGGTCTCCAGTTACTAGGGAGGGGAATTGAAAACCAGTTCTTTGTTCAGAACCAGTTCCCAGTGTATTGATTCCTTGAATTTGCTTGCCAATTTTTCAACTAATTCCCTTAACGATGCCAGTGGGTGGGAATGACGTCATTAGGTTGTGATGCCAGACAGCACAATGGCGGCCAGGCGGAAAAAACGCTCCAAGGTTTAGCTACATTTTATAGTAAAATGATAATATGCAATATGATAAACATTTGAATATACAGCATGCAAAAACTACAAATTAATGTAGCGCTTTTGAACGGCGCCAATCTCATCCAAGCAGCAGTCATCTGGCGTGAGTACAACAGGTAGTCTACTAACAAACACCACCTGTTATGTTAGCGCTATTACCTGTTAAATTAAGATGAATGCCTTCCCACTTAGATGAGCATGATGAGAACCAGATTCTGACTGGCTCCGAGGCGGGTTTTACGTACTAGCTCCAGTTCACGTGTACCTCTAGCTTCTCCTTTCACCGGGCCTAGAAAAGAGTACAATGACTCAGGACAGAGAAATGTCACCGAACAGTGAATGAGTTTGTGGTCAAAAGCTTGCACGCATTTTCCACAGTGCTCCTAATTTTTGCGAGGTGAACGTTCAATTGTAATCAGAGATAAGTTGCATGTTTTCCTCAAACCACTTTTTCACTCAGTATATTATTCTCATACTCATTATACAGGTGAAACTTATACAATTTGAATATCATGTAAAAGTCCATTCATGTCAGCAAATCAACTTCTAATGTGAAACTAAAATGTGATATTACCTTGTGCAAGGTAATATATCAAGATATGTCAAGCCTTTATTTATTATACTTTTTAAGGTCATAGTATACAGTTTTTGAAGACCCCCCATTTTCTGAGATTTTCAATTTAATATTTTTAAAACTGTAAGCCATAATCATCAAAATTACATCAAAAGAAGACTTGAAATATCTTGCGTTGTATATTATGAGCCTGTGTCATATGTTGGTTTTGCCTTGCAAAATCTAAATAAAACATAAACTTTTTGAGTTTCACCAGTATATTTTCAAGGGAGATGACACTTTGAAAATGTTACTGTTACATTGTTGCATAATTTACGCATATTATTTATTTGATTAAATTCCATTTATTTCTTATTTATTTTCAAATGCATTTTTTTCTGCTTTATATGTCCCTCTTAAGACCTCACTATAGGCTTCGTATGGTAATGTTACCTCTAGACGAAACAAAAGCGGTGCTAATCCACCTTTTTGTTAAATTTATTTCCAAGTAAGGATCAATAAGAAAACGGACAAGGAAACGAATGGTTAATTAAAATTAAAATTTGAATGAGAACCAGAAAATGTGTATTAATTCCTATCCCTACCAGTCACTTCTTACAGTTCACCAAGGTGTTCCCAGGCCAGCTGCCAGACATAATCATTGCAGTGTGTTTCAGGGTGAGTCCAGACATCCTATGGAGGAAACTAATTCAGCCGCTTGTATGCGCGATTCCCTTTTTTTGGCACAAATTGAAAAGTTGGGCCAGGGCACGGCATTATTGCATGTACAAGCATGTGCGCAATGTCATACACTGTAAACAAAACAAAATTAAAAAGTACATTTTTCGGCAGCCGTATCATGCAATATCATGCTTCAAACCTCACTTTTTCAAAGCTGTGCACAAATAATTGAGACGCACTGAGCTGTGGTAAGCTTTAATGAATAATGTATAATAATGACACGGTTGAGTTTCCCACGACATGGTCAAAGACACTTTACACCAGGGGTCTCCAACCGTTTTTCTTCTGACAACTACTTTTACAAAATAACAATGGCAGAGAGCTACTAACTTTTTGTCATATTAATTTTCATAGCAATTTCACCCTAGACAAAGGGAATAAAATTGTTTTTCCACAGCAATAACACAATTTTGGTATCACAACTCAGTTTATACTGAAAATGTTTGTTCAACTGCATCTTATATTTCAGGATGCATTTATTTATAGTGCAGTTTTTTTTCAACACGATTTGCGCTACTTTGGGAAAAGGGAATTTTGTGTTTCATATGACTGGCAACATTTAAATTGTACCTTATTTATCTCCACTCAAACAGTGCAGCAATTGATTGTATTTATGCTATTTTTTAAATCTGTCATTAAATAGAGGCATCATGTCTGAATTTAACAGTTATAAAAAAATTACTGAGAGTTTAAACAAAAATTATTTCAACCTCTGGTGAGCTACTCAAAATCGGATAACAAACCACCGATAGCTCCGGAGCTACTGGTTGGAGACACTTGTTTGACAATGTGGAACTAAAAAATAAAGTAGATTTTATGGTTAAAAAAAAAAAGCAGCTCATTTCCCAGAATTTTACCGTAAAATAATAGTCCCACTGTTATATTTACAGTAAAATTCTGGCAAATAACCTTTTACCGATGGCGAGCGCCTGGTGTCGGGCCTGCCCCTATGGGTCCCAGTAGGGCATACCCCAAAGAGGCAACGGGGGTCCCCCCCCCATTGGGCTCACCACCCATAGGAGGGGGCATAGAAGTCTGGTGTTTTCTTTCACAGTGTAAAACAACGGTAATGTGTTCGCTCCTCACCAGTACTTAATGCGGGCTGACATAATTCTTAAAATAATCCAAAATTTTAAAAGCAGTTATGTTACCAGAATTTAAATATTTCTGGACATACTGGAGCTCAACTTCCAATAGCAGGTGACTTGTTCCTAAATCATGAGGCAGCATATAAATTGAGACTGACTCAACAGCGCCACTGCTGGTTGCAGCCAAATATTACATTCTATTGTGTCTCTATTGCAATGAATCAACTGTTATTTAAGCGCAATAAACCAATTTCAACTGACTTAAAACGGTTTATTACTGCCACAGATGTTAAGCTCAAGCCTTGCCATCTGATCCATAAATGTCCAACTTTCATAAAAGCCGCGCCGATGCCTTCAGGAACTTGTTAGGTCATCTGAATGTTAGCGCTTCAGTTCTTTAACCATCTCTTGAGAAATGGACCTCATCGGATCAAATCCAAAGCTGAGTAATTGCCTTCGCTAATTCCCTTCCACCGCCTCCCATTGCATTGTTCTCAGCGGGACATTAAATCTTGGTCCTCTAAGGCCAACTCCTAATGTGCGGATGATGCTGAATAGTGGAATATTAAGTAGCGCATTAACTGGACCAGTTCGCCCCTGCTGTGTCTTGACGTCAATTAAGAGTAGTGAGAAGGGTAATATCAAATAAGTGGAGGTCCAAGAAATAGTCTTTTTGCTCTGATAAGCATCGAATGTCTTCTATTAATTATCACCCTTCCAGCAAATCTGCTGCTGACAACAAATTACCTCCAGTGTAACAAAAGCCTCATTAAGCAGGTGAATTGTTCTAGCATGCTCTACCTGTATATACCACAAAATAAAATAAAAATATATACATTTATTTTTGACAGAGGACATTTTGCAAAACAGGATTCAAATTAAAATTTGTAATATTTTTTATGGATTACTCAACTTCCAGCCATTGTCAACTAGTGCAAAAAAAGCTGTATACATTAAATCAGTGGCTGTCAAACTTATTTTACCAAGTACCACCTCAGAAAAAACTTGGCTCTCCAAGTACCACCATAAGTATTCATTAAAAACAAGGCAACGGTTTTATTTAAGTATATTTAATATTTTAGGCCACTGTAACATTACACACAGTTTGCACAGTAACGCTGTGTTTGAATATTGGAATATATATATATATATATATATATATATATATATATATATATATATATATATATATACTCCAGCTCATAAATTTACAATAAACCATGCTTTTATTTTGTCCAAGTACAAAACCTAAAACCAATCGTAAATAAAAACAGAATACAATAATTTGCAAATCCTTTTCAACTTATATTCAATTGAATACACTGCAATGACAAGATATTTAATGTTCGAACTGAGAAACGTTTTTTTTTTTTGTGAATAATCATTTACTTAGAATTTAATGGCAGCAACAATTTGCAAAAAAGTTGGCACAGGGGTATTTTTACCACTGTTTTACATTGCCTTTCCTTTTAACAACAATGAGTAAACGTTTGGGAACTGAGACCAATATTTTAAGTTTTTCAGGTGGAATTATTTCCCATTCTTGCTTGATGTACAGCTTAAGTTGTTCAACAGTCCAAGGTCTCCGTTTTGGTATTTTACGCTGCATAATGGGAGACAGGTCTGGACTACAGGGAGGCCAGTCTAGTACCCGCACTCTTTTACTACGAGGCTACACTGTTGTAACACGTGCAGAATGTGGCTTGGCATTGTCTCGCTGAAATAAACAGGGGCGTCCATGAAAAAGACGTTGCTTGGATGGCAACATATGTTGCTCCAAAACCTGTATGTACCTTTCAGCATTAATGGTGCCTTCACAGATGTGTAAGTTACCCATACTTTGGGCACTAATACACCCCCATACCATCACAGATGCTGGCTTTGGAACTTTGCGCCTATAACAGTCCTGATGGGTCTTTTCCCCTTTGGTCCGGAGGACCAGACGTCCACAGTTTCTAAAAACAATTTGAAATGTGGACTCGTCAGACCACAGAACACTTTTCCACTTTGCATCAGTCCATCTTAGATGAGCTCGGGCCCAGCGAAGCCGGCGGCGTTTCTGGGTGTTGTTGATAAATGGCTTTGGCTTTGCTTAGTAGAGTTTTAACTTGCACATTTTCAGAAGTGTTCCTGAGCCCATGTAGTGATAACCTTTACACACTGATGTCGATTTTTGATGCAAGACCGCCTGAGGGATCGAAGGTAACGGGCATTGCCGTTTACGTGCAGTGATTTCTCCAGATTCTCTGAACCTTTTGATGATATTACGGACCGCAGATGTTGAAATCCCTAAATTCCTTGCAATAGCTCGTTGATAAATGTTATTCTTAAACTGTTTGACAAATTGCTCACGCATTTTTTCTCAAAGTGGTGACCCTCACCCCATCCTTGTTTGTGAATGACTGAGCACTTCATGGAAGCTGCTTTTATACCAAATCATGGCACCGACCTGTTCCCAATTAGCCTGTTCACCTGTGTATATGTTCCAAATAAGTGTTTGATGGACATTCCTCAACCTTCTCAGTCTTTTTTTCCACTTGTGCCAGCTTTTGTGAAACATGTTGCAGCCATCAAATTCCAAATGAGCTAATATTTGCAAAAAATAACAAAGTTTACTAGCTAGAACGTTAAGTATCTTGTCTGTGCAGTCTATTCAATTGAATATAGGTTGAAAATAATTTGCAAATCATTGTAATCTGTTTTTATTTACGATTTACACAACGTGCCAACTTCACTGGTTTTAGGTTTTGTAGTTTATATAATAACAGTCCATTTTAGATGCACTCCAGCGTTATAATCATGCAGTGTTGAGTGACCAGCGGCTCTCTAACAAGCTCTCGGTGGCTAAATTTAAGTCAGAAAATACACAACGACCAAAAATAAACGTACCACCCTCATTTTGCCAAAATCCTTATTAGCTTGGGCCAACAATTACAGAGAAATGGTGACTTTTGTGTGAAGTATGTCAACTGTCTGCCTCCAATGTATCGTTTGTAATCACTGCGCTATATATGCCTGTGTTTTTATTCTGCTTTTTTGAATGTTTCATAGGTTTTTCTGTGGCGAGTCATGGTTTCCTGATTTTTTTTATCACCACATTAACTTGAAAACTGAACTAATGCTGCTTTACAATGCAATATTTATTAGTTTAGTTTGGATTATTGGTGACATATGCAGAAAATGTGCAGTTTTGAAGCAAAGTTTTGTCAGGCAAAGTGTACTAAATCACTGTTACTGAGAGTGCAATATGTCTACCCTGCTAACCTTCATTTCCCATATTTTTATTCTTTCTGGGTTGTGGGAAAGTATGCAGTTGCGTCTCACATATTTTGCAAGTGGCGCATCCCCATGCCGCACACAGGGCATGTTTGAGCGGCAAACACTCAATAGGTGGGTTGCATGTGATTCCACGTCCGTTTTTTTCTTTACGGCTTAATTCACACGATGGTCAAGCAGCTTGTGCGTAGCATTAAAACAACTGAGAGTGATTGTAAAGTTTCAGCAGAAAATGCCGTATTGCTGTTCTGTTCTTGGGTGTTCCAGTCGTTCAAATAGAGAGATAGAAAATAGCTTTAATAGAGTCCCAAAAGAAGTGGTTCATAAAGGTAATCAAGTCTAGGAAAAAACGAAAGTGTGTCGAAGGAAATGGCTCTTAAAAATATCCCTTTCATCATCTTGTGGAGTATAATCAGACTGCTTGTGTCTGCAGCGTTGTAAAATGGTTGTTTGAATATTTGATTTGTTTGAGAAACTTGCTGTGATGCAATCGGATGTATTCTCTTTTATATTAGCAGTGTATGAGAGCAGACCTAAACGTAAAGAAAGAACAAGAGATCGCATTAGTTTTGTGTTCTTTTGTGGTTGCTATGCCTAAATATACAGTCATGCTCATAAGTTTACATACCCTGGGAGAATTTATGATTTCCTGGCCATTCTTCAGAGAATATGAATGATAACACAAAAACCTTTCTTCCACTCATGCTTAATGATTGTGTGAAGCTATTTATTGGCAAACAACTGTGTTTACTCTTTTTAAATCAAAATGACAAAAGAAAGTACCCAAATGACCCTGATCAAAAGTTTACATACCCCAGTGACTTTGATCTGATAACATGCACAAAAGTTGACACAAACAGGTTTGAATGGCTAATCAAGGTTCCAATCTTCACCTGTGACCTGTTTGTTTGTAATTAATGTGTGTGTATAAAAGGTCAGTGAGAGGCCCAAAAGTAAAATTTTGGTCTCATCAATCCAAATTACTTTGTTCCAGAAGTTTTGAGGCTTGTCTCTGTGCAGAAATGGCTTTCTTCTGGCGACTCGACCATGCAGCCTATTTTTCTTCAAGTGCCTCCTTATTGTGCATCTTGAAACAGCCACACCACAATTTTTCAGAGAGTCCTGTATTTCAGCTGAAGTTATTTGTGGATTTTTCTTTGCATCTCGAACAATTTTCCTGGCAGTTGTGGCTAAAATCTTTGCTGGTCTACCTGAATCCCTAATTTTCCACTTCTTAATCAGCGTTTGAACACTGCTGATTGACATTCTCAATTCCTTGGATATCTTTTTATACCCCTTTCCTGTTTTATGCAGTTCAATTACCTTTTCTCGCATATCCTTTGACAATGCTTTTGCCTTCCCCATGACTCAGAATCCAGAAACATCTGTGCAGCACTGGATGAAAGATGCAATGGTCTGTCAGAAGCCCAGAAACTCACTGACCTTTTATACACACACATTAATTACAAACAAACATGTCACAGGTGAGGATTGGAACCTTGATTAGCCATTCAAACCTGTTTGTGTCAACTTTTGTGCATGTTATCAGATCAAAGTCACTGGGGTATGTAAACTTTTGATCAGGGTCATTTGGGTACTTTCTTTTGTAATTTTGATTTAAAAAGAGTAAACACAGTTGTTTGCCAATAAATAGCTTCACACAACCATTAAGCATGAGTGGAAGAAAGGTTTTTGTGCTATCATTCATATTCTTTGAAGAATGGCCAAGAAATCATAAATTCTCCCAGGGTATGTAAACTTATGAGCACAACTGTAACTACAAAGATCTGCTTCTGTAAATAAACTAACGTCATGTTAAATCCTAGTAATAAATATTGTGATTGTTAGTGCAAAATATCGTATTTTCATTGTCCATTTTCATAACAGAAACTAAAAGCTCAGTTGTTGTTGTGCAGTAAAGCCAAGTGCTTTATTCAACACAGATCAGAATCAGAATCAGAATCAGCTTTATTGTCATTACGCAAGGTAACGAGATTGAGGCCATTCCATACAGTGCGATGTGTGCATGCTAGAAAAACAATGTGCAAATATAAAAAATGTAGAAGTGCAATGAATATGGTGTGAAATGAATATATACATGAAAAAAAAACAAAAAAAAACAGGGTGGTTGGTGGAATGGGTTATTGCACCGAAGAGAAGGCAGTTATGAGGGACAATGGGGCAGTCCGTTCAGGATGGTTATGGCCCTGGGGAAGAAGCTGTTCTTTAGCCTGTTTGTTTTGGTTTTAATGCACCTGTAGCGCTTCCCAGAGGGCAGCAGGTGGAACAGGTCAGAGCCAGGGTGGGTGCTGTCCTTGATGATGGCACTGGCTCTGTTGAGGCAGCGGGAGGTGTAGATGTCCGTCAGAGAGGGGAGAGGGCGGCCGATGATCTTCTGAGCCGTCTTGACCACTCTTTGCAGCCTCTCCCTGTCTGCTGCAGTGCAGCTGCCGTACCATACCGTAATACAGTAGGTCAGCAGGCTCTCGATGGACGAGCGGTAGAAGGTCAGCAGCAGGTCAGGCTTCAGGTTGTACTTCCCGAGGACTCTAAGGAAGTGTAGCCGCTGCTGAGCCTTCTTGATGATTGATGTGGTGTTGACTGTCCAGGAGAAGTCATTAGAGATGTGGACTCCAAGGTACCTGAAGGTGTGGACCCTCTCTACACGCTCGCCGTTGATGTAGAGGGGGGCAGGGTCGGTGCTGCTCCTCCTGAAGTCGACGATGATCTCTCTGGTCTTGCTGGTGTTGAGAGCGAGGTTGTTCTCCGAAGACCAGGCCGTCAGCTTCAGGACCTCCTCTCTGTAGGCAGCCTCGTCACCCCTGGAGATGAGCCCGACCACTGTGGTATCGTCGGCGAACTTGACGGTAAGGTTGTCACTGTGGGCCGGACTGCAGTCATGGGTGTAAAGGCAGTAGAGGAGGGGGCTCAGCACACAGCCCTGTGGGGAGCCGATGCTCAGCGTGCGGGAGGATGAGAGGTGCGGGCCAAGTCTCACATTCTGGGGTCGGTCCGTTAGGAAGTCCCTTATCCAGGCGTTTGTGAGAGGGGGGAGGCCAAGAGTGTCCAGTTTATTGCAGAGTCTGTCCGGGATTATTGTATTGAAGGCAGAGCTATAGTCCACAGAGAGCTCTGCTGCTGCTCCAGGTGGTTCAGAGCAGAGTAGAGAGCAACAGCGATGGCGTCCTCTGTGGACATGTTCGCCCGGTATGCGAACTGGTGGGGGTCGAAGTCTGGAGGGATATGGTCCTTGATGTGCTGGAGAACAAGTCGCTCGAAGCACTTCATGATTACCGGAGTGAGGGCCACTGGTCGGTAATCATTCAGGCTGGTGATGGGAGACTTCTTCGGCACCGGGATTATTGTAGATGACTTCAGGCAGGATGGGATGACTGCCTGAGCCAGGGAGAGGTTGAAGATCCTGGTGAGGGGGGGAGCGAGCTGGTGGGCGCACATCCTGAGCACCTTTCCAGGTACTCCGTCTGGTCCGGTAGCCTTCCTGGGGTTCACAGCCAGGAGCACTCGTCTGACACTGTGCTCCTGTACAGTGAGTGGAGTGGCGCCGGTGTTCGTGATGTCATGAATGCCCCGCCACACCTCCCGTGAGTTTTTGCTGGACAGATGGGACTCTATGCACCTCCTGTGGTCCGCCTTTGCTTTTTTAATCCCTCTCTTCAGGTCGGCTCTAGCAACACTGTACAGTGCCCTGTCTCCTGACCTGAAGGCTGCGTCGCGGGCCCTGAGGAGTGTGCGGACCTGGCTGGTCATCCAGGGTTTCTTGTTGGGGTAAACCCGGATGTTTTTTTCCACAGTCACATTCCCGATGCAGAACTTTATGTAGTCCAGCACCGTTCCTGTGGCTGTCTCCAGCTCCTGTTGTTGGAAGAGGTCCCAGTCTGTGTGTTGGAAGCAGTCCTGAAGTTTGGGGAGTGCGTCGTCAGGCCAGGTCATAACAGTCTTTGTGATAGGCCTGGCTTGGCGTCTGATGGGGGTGTAGGTAGGAGAGAGCAGGAGGGAAAGATGGTCTGACTGTCCAAGCTGGGGGAGGGGTGTAGCTCTGTATGCGTGCTTTATGTTGGTATACACGTGGTCCAGGGTGTTCTTGCCCCTTGTAGAACACTTCACGTGCTGGTAGAACTTAGGGAGTACAGTCTTCAGATTGGCTTTATTAAAATCCCCTGCTATGATATGAACACCGTCGGGGTGGGCCCGCTGCTGTTCGTTGACGGTGTTCAGCAGAAGAGAGAGCGCTGTGTTTACTTTGGCGTCCGGTGGAATATACACAGCCGTGATGATAACAACAGACAGCTCTCTCGGGAGAAAAAAAGGCCGACATCTAACAGACATGTACTCCACGTCCGGGCAACAGTGCTGTTCAGTGATTGTCCCGTTGTTGCACCAGTTCTCATGCACGTAGATACAGAGCCCCCCTCCTCTGCTCTTACCGGAGTCCTTAGTTCTGTCCCGGCGGAGCAGAGTGCGTCCGGCTAGCTGCATGCTAGCATCGGGTATTTCCGGGTGAAGCCAGGTTTCGGTGATAATCATAGCACAACAGTCCCGAACATAGCGGTTTCCAGCAAGTTGTAACTCCAGGTCGTCCATCTTCTGTACAAGGGATCTGGCATTAGAGAGGAACAGGCTCGGTAGAGGTGGCTTGTGGGGTTGTTTCCTAAGCCTGAGCAAGACGCCGGACCTGCGGCCACGCTTCTGCTTCCTCTCCCTCCTCCGTCTGCGCCGTCTCCCAGACCCGACAACTAACCACGGAGAGCCCTGTGCTCTTGCTATGTCATCTGGGATGTTGTGCTCGTGGTGAAAGTCGCTCGAAACAGATATCTGGTGCGAGTTACCGATATCCAAGAGTGACTGGCGGGTGTACCGGGTGTTTGCAGTACAGGTGGTGCACAAAAGGAGCCGTAAGCCGCTGCGTCTGTGCGCGCCGCCATCTTGGATTTTTTTTTTTTTTTTTTTTTTTTTTTTTTGACCACATTATAGCGTCTTTGGTGATATTTGTTAGCTTAAAAAAAATATCCTTAATTGTATTAATAAACTAGATTAATAAATATCTCGTAGGCTCAACAGCATATACTGAATCTTGATATAGATAGCAAACACTGCTGGACAACAGGGACATATAGAGCTAAATAATGAGACAAAATATGAACTTGCACAGCATAAAAACAACTGCAGACATGAATTTTAGATGACCAAGTAATATTTGTAGCAGGAAATCAACTGCAAACAAACTTATCGTTTTTCTCATTAGCGTCACAATCACAGCAGCACGGCACTCGTTATAGCAATCAAATATGTTACTTACTGATGCACGAATAAGTCCAACATTGTCTTTCACCGATTAATGTTTAATTTGTGGACCTCTCCCGATGTAAAGACATGATGTGCCTCCAATCTTTTCTTCTCTAAATACCGTAAATGTCAAATGAAACTAAGTTGTGGCGAACAGTAACGTCCTGTTGTTGATAAATTGTTCAAATCATTAAAAAAAAAAAAAATCTTAAGAGTGTATAAATTCACTCCATCCAATTTTAAGTATTTATTTCATGATCGCTTATATTTTTGCCTCTAAACCTTTCAAAATCCGCCCAAATCTGCACTGATGCAGGTAAATAAACTGTAGCCTAATGGGACCCTTTACTATGCAGAAGTTTGGGGAAATAATTATAAAACCAACATACATCCCTTAACAATCTTACAAAAACGGGCACTTAGAATTATCCATAATGTGGAGTTAAAGAAGCACACAAATAGCTTGTTTGTAAGGTCAAAACTGTTAAAATGTCCTGATTTAGTAGAATATTTGACAGGGCTTATTATGTTTAAAGCAAAAAGTTATCAATTGCCTGCAAATATTTAAAGTTTGTTCATAGAAAGGGATGTAGGATTTAACCTCAGAGGAACGGCAAAATATAAACACACTTTAGCACTTGGAACAAGGAAAGGTTTTTGTGTCTCAGTCTGTGGGGTGAAAATATGCAACAACCTGAGTGACGAACTCAAACACTGTTCAAACATTGAGCATTTTAAGAAATTGTACAAATCTAATATTTTGGTTCGGTATAGTGAGGTCTAGACTTATTTTGAATGTAGCATAGAATAGAATAGAATATAAAGTACTTTATTGATCCCAGGGGGAAATTCAGTGTACGGTATGTGAGTATGAATGACTTATATGACTTACTTATGATGATATATTGAGAATTGTAAGCACATTGTTTTGGGAAAATCGAGTAATGTGCATCCAGATGAATGTGATAGAATGTGGTTCAGAGGAAACTGGATATTAGTTAAAGTAACTATGTAAAAAAAAAAGGAGGTTTCAAAACGTGTATACTTCTTCACATTAACCTTTTGAGATATGTTTAATTTTATTTTATTTTATTTTATTTTATTAATTACATTTTCTTTTCTTTTTTGTGAAATAATAATATTGCCATTGAGCACAAGATTGTTCACTGGACATATATATGTATATTATGTACTACATGTATGAGGTGGAGTTGACTATGACATACTCGATAAACATCAAACATAACCCAAGACCATCACCTGAAACCCAGAAGTGTCCGGATGTGCCTCTTGGTCACGTGATTGCAACCCACCTATTAAATGAAATGTATAATAAGGAACTGCAGTGTCGCTTAGCTGCAGCTACAAACTGGTAGGTAACATGGCGCCCTGTAGTTACGTGAGTGCCTTTTGACCAAGTATGGAGGATATCGCTTGAAACCGGCTTGTCCATACTCTCTCTATACCCGACTCTGACTTGTGGTACAGCACAACTGTTTGAGAATTGTTGCATTCAATTAATGAATAATTGCAGGGAAAAAATCAATATACATTGAAATCTCAATTTTCAAGCTTAATTGGTTCTTGAACAGGGTTTGTATAAAGACAAGTTTGTATAATGATGCAGATTTCTCCATAAGAAACAATGTAAATGTGAATAATAGGTTCCAACCTCGACAAAAGTCCATATTCTAATTAACGTTTGTACACTTTGAGTTTGAACACAGTAAGGGTCTGTATATGAAACAAACATAACAAGGCTGGCAAAACGAGACGAATGTAAACACTTCAAAGGCACCCAAAGTGACTGAATGAGAATTACTCCAAAGTGTGCTTACCTCCCCCACAATGGAGATGCCGCCGGGCACAAAATGGCTGCCCTGCGAGACACACTATAAGTGGATGAAATGTTCATACGCAAAGACGAGGCTCGTACACAAAGCATATTTTAATTCGGTCTGTGGTTTGTAAATCAAAGTTTGAACAATATTTGTTAATGGACCTAAAAGTTTCTTTTAAAGATACTATATTTTTCACCAAGCTTTAAACTTACAAATGAAGTTTGGAGGTACCTTTTTTCAAAAAGCTTTTCGGTTGAAATGATACACTTGTGAATCCATTGGTAGCAAAGCCGAGACAGCTAAACATAAAAGAATTTTCAGCGCCTGTAGAGCTTCACAAAGCTCCTTATACAGTATCGTGCTCTGCCTTCACCCGCCCAATTCTCTACACTTCCACTTTGTCTGTGGGCATGAGCCCTATTGTTTCAGCCTCGTACTGGTCGTAAACTCGATGCCTGTTCTGTCTCGATCCCTCGCGTTGTTCACCATTCCTCTGTCTGCCGAGTGCTCCGAGAGATTACAAGTGCCATTTGTCTTGGTGGGACCTGGAAGGACGACAGTATGTCCCTAGCGGATGTCAAACGAAGGTTAGCGAAATCAAGGCTTCTTTCTCCTGCAGCAAAGGGGCTCACCGCAACATGCAAGCTTTTCTTATTTTCTAAAAGCCCAAGTCTTTGTATCGAAGCGCAGTTATACATTGAATTTAGGAGACTTTTTAGTTTCTTTGCTGTGGTTGAATAGCCTGAAGCCTCCCGAGATGTCTCCCTGCTGTCTGATTTGAACTGGCAACCCTAAGACTTGGGCAGGATTACCAAAGTTATCTCCCTGAAGCACACTCCAGTGCTGGAATCCTCCTGATTTAGCCTGCCTCGTCTTTTAATTTGTTCTGTAAGCAGGAGGCCAACAAAGGATCTAACATCTGAATTAGGGTTTTAAACAGACGATTCTCGGGCAGAAGCAATAGGAAAGTATCGAGACAAAAGTCTTTTTTTCCCACCAAACAGTATAGTTTTTATTTTACAGGACTGTACCATCCTCGTTGTCCCCGTTTTATAAATACTTTGGATCCTGCATCATCCTCACATTTTACATTTCCCCTCTATTGCCAATTTTGTACATCATCGTTGCCCAGCATTTTTTATTTGTTTTGCAGGACTATACCATCGTTGTTGGAGCATGTCCCCACTTTATAAAAACTTTGCATCCAGCACCATCCTCTTTATTGATATTTCTCCTCTATTGCGAATTGTGTAGCGATTTATTCGGCAATCTACCGAGAATTATCGTTGTACAGCATTTCTGGGGGATTTTTCAGGATTATAACATTCTTGTTGGGACATGTCCCCACTTAAGAGGATAAATACTTTGGATCCTGCACCATCCGCTAGTCTGAGCACGAACTGATGAAGCCTGCTCAGATGAAAGGCAAAACTTTTTCCAAGACAATCTGAACGGTCCTTTTGCGATCGATTCAATGTCCTGATGATGCAATGACCTAGATGAATGAGATTATTGGCAGGCGTGTGACGGTTTTCAGGGCTATTGCCAACACGCCCGACTTAGTTTAATTGAGTTTACCAATCTAAATTGCATCATACAGCTTGGTAGAAATGTGGCTGTAATCACCGCTCATAAAATCCATTGACGGGTCAATTAATATTTGATATAACTAATCATTTTCTGTCTTCCTCAGACTCTCACGGGATGGACCTGTTTGCAGTGGCCGTCCATGAGTTTGGTCACGCCATTGGTCTGGTCCACACCTCAGCCATTGAGTCCATCATGAGACCGTACTACCAGGGTCCCGTAGGAGACCCTTTGAAGTATGACTTACCCTATGAAGACAAAGTCCGAGTCTGGCAGCTCTATGGTATGACTTTCAAAACAAGTCTACTTAATGGTGCCGACAGGCTCAATTTGGTATTGGCACTTTTCCCCTAACAAAACCAAGTTCTGTTTTTAGTTCAAAGCATGCAGAGGCGATACCATTTGGGACATTGCTGGTCTCTCATTGGTTGAGCAGATGTGCCATTGCCACCACTAATAAACACACATGCTAACGTTAGCTCACTTTGTTGTTATGCCTTGGGCTCTGGACACTGCAGTGCTTTGGTCTCCACACTTTCCACGTTGCTGCATTTGTCCTTTTTCTTGCTGCCCTCAGTCTCATTTTGAATAAAATGTGCGTCCTTACTAATGCTAAGAAAAATGCAGATAATTTCGACTGTTGCATTGAATGAGGCAGACTATTTTAAGTTGAAAACTCAAATGTGGAAAAATGTCATCATACCTTCATATTAAAAACATAATTATTGTTTTAAACATTACACTCAGGATACTGACAGGTATTTTTAAACTGGGACAAACTGGCATAGTTAATATAATGTGACTCACTTTAACATGATTCTCAAACTGTAGTACATGTACCACCAGTGCGGGGGTCGGCAACCCTAGCGGCTTTTTTAGAAATGTATGAACGTGGAAATAGATTAGGAAAAAATATATATATTTTGTTTTTTAATATGGTTTCTGTAGGGGGACAACCATGACATAAACATTCTTAATATTTTCGAATGCTGTAAAAATGTGTGAAATACACATTTATATTTATAACTTCAACATTTCTGTCAAAAAAGATTTGCCTCAGCACCTGTGACACACGTTTTTTTCACCACGGCGTGGTGCCAGGCAGGGGGCTGTTGCAAACAAAACAAATACCTGCGCATGCATCCATATTCTCAAACATGAACTGCATCAAATCCAAATACCGCACCCGCCTCACAGATAAGAGCTTTGCAGTCCTGCGTAAAGATTAAAGTTAAATTGTAAATGCTCGATGCTTGGCAGCACGGTGGGACAGGGGTTAGTGCATGTGCCTCACAATACAAAGGTCCTGAGCAGTCCTGGGTTCAATACCAGGCTCGGAATCTTTCTGTGTGGAGTTTGCATGTTCTCTCCGTGCGTGGGTTCTCTCCGGGTCTCCCACCTCCAAAGACATGGGATGAGGTGGCGACTTGTCCCGGGTGTACCCCGCCTTCCGCCCGAATGCAGCTGAGATAGGCTCCAGCGACCCCAAAAAGGTACAAGCGGTAGAAAATGGATGGATGGATGCTCGATGCTGAGAAGCTGTCCAGTGACGTTCGAAAATAGAAGTCACATTACAATCCTGTCATAGGCACATACTTAGTAACAAAGTGGCTGCTTTTATTTGGTGATTTCTGATTTTTTTCAATATATATTCGGAATGACACATAGGGATATTACTGTGTTTTGTTGCTTAGGTCCGATCGGGTGCGTTGTATTGTGCGTGTCAAAAGAGAAGAGGATGCTGCTGCGTTTACACTGACTTACTTGGCATTTGCAGAAAACAAATGAGACAAGAATAATGCACGGAAATCAAACTTAAACTGTATTATTTTTATTGTATATACTTTACCTTTTCAAAAGGCGGCTGTTTAATTTTTTTATAATTGCTGGCTCCATTTTATTGCACTCTGTTGCCCAGATAAGGAGATAATTTTATTGTATTACTGAAAATTGATGAGGATTGCATTTTCTTTCCATGGTGAAGTCTGAAATTATAGGAGGCCTATTATGCACATCTATTTTGTTGTAGTTTTTTTAATCCTCAAAATAAAAATGACATCAAGAATCTGATTTCTTTATTTTATTTCTATAATTCCATTAATGCAACGAAGCATTGATTTTGTGATGGAAGTTAAACGTAAAGCAACTTTGTATGGCAGAGTAGTGACGTGATGCATCATTCTCTCCAGGATGCGCTGCAGGGTAAATAAACATTTAATCATAATTGATCATTACATATTTGTAGCCTACATAGTCATTTTGATAATATAGGCAAGTATAGCTAATTTGGACACTTACAGTATGCGTTGCCTTTATCATAAAACTTATATATGGCTTTTATTTTTTGCGGCTCCTGACAGATTTGTTTTTTGCTTATTTTTTCCAATTTTGCTCTTTCCACATTTTGCGGGCTCCCTCTGGTAGTGCGACAAATATTCAGTTGATTAAAGTACAGGGTTTTATTCTGATATATTTAAACACAGTGTTACTGTTCAAACTGTGTAATGTTGCAGTGGCCAAAAATATTAAATATACTTGTTAAATTAAACCTCTGCCTTGGTTTTAAGGAATACTTAGGCCTACTACACTACTGTATTTTGATGTTTGTCATTATTATGAGGTGGTACTTGGTGAAAAGAGTTTTAGAACGATTGGTCTAAATGGTTTGTTACCTATGCTGGAAACAATACATTGGTAAAACATGGAAATTAATTGTCATGTGAACTCATTACACATTTTCAACATTGGTGACAATTAGCCTTTATATAAGCAATAGCACACTACAAACAACTAAGCAAGCATTACAGTATTATCTCTCATTAGATTACACTATATTGTGCAGGTGTACTTACTGATGTGGCTGGTTAAGCTCTATTAATGGGATTTGACCTTTCACCTCATCACAGGTGTACGTGAATCTGTGTCCCACACAAACCATCCTGGCACCCCTTCCCAAACGTCTGAACCTCCCATCCTGTTGGACATTCCACAAAACAAATCCATTCTGCAGTAAGTAAACATCGCTATTATTTTACAGGAGGGGAAAACAAACATTACATTTAAGAATGCAGCAGAGACGATGCAATGAAAAACATCCTGACATATCTTATCGGAATAATGGCTTTTAGTGTACTTTGTGCTTACACAGGTTGCTGTACGTTAATTGAAATTGCATGCAAGTTGACGGAAGCGTAAAACTGTACGCAAAAGAGATAAATCCCGTCATTTATAAACATTGTGCTCTTAATGGCTTATGCTAAAGGCAGAAAAGTTCAACTTCATAATGAGCAACATTCACATTTATATGGCTTTCTGTTCTGTGGAAAGTGCAGTGGTGTTCTTCTAATTTGCCTTAATGTTTTCCACACTCATGCTGAGAAACAGACGTAATGAAGCCATGCAGGAATACGCAACATGGCCTGCACAAGCAGTCCTTGCAGCTTAATATGAAATAATGATATGAGGTGGCGTATCAGTGCAGTGCATCGGTGAGAGTTCGCTCGGGAGCCAGCCCAGCTAATTAAGTGGTTCCCCGAAGCAAATGGAGCTCCTGTCAGCGTGTATCTTCTTCCATTATCAGGGATAATTAGACTTAAGTTTGTCCATTTATGAAACGCGTGCATGTTTGAGCCCTAACGTGAGTGGAGGGCGCCTCTCTGGTCCAGCTGCGGGCAAAAAATTAACATGTCTGAGGAAACATATTTTTTGACTGAGGCTACATTGCCTCACTTTTAACTGTGCAGGTTTTTTTTAAGGAACTTTAAGTAAAACAGGTGCTGGCATATTAATTAAACAGTTCTTAAACCATGCAATTATTTATGTAAATTGTATTGTTAGCCATACAACCACAAACATGTATAAGTCAAACACAATCTGTTTCAAGATGTTGGTTGACCTCCAATTTGTCAGATTTTGAAACTAATTTCCTAAAAGTAAATTACTCCAATGTCAAACTGTTGCCATTATAAAACCAGTTTTAGGTGTTAATGCAGTTTTTTAGTAACATGTTAACAATCTAAACTATAATACAAGTGTGAAAAAAGTTAGGCTATGTTCATATTATAACATTAAAAAATTAAAATCACAGTTTTGAAAGTTCTCAGCTGAGGTGTATTTCTCCAATACTGTATACAGTATTTTGGTTGATTGGGGGACATTCATATATATATATATATATATATATATGTATGTATGTATGTATGTATGTATGTATGTATGTATATGTATATGTAAATTGTTCCCGCTTTATAAAAATTACATTTGTAAAGATCCTCGATGTGGAGGAGCAGCGAGAGGAGCCAGATGAGGTGGTTCGGGCATCTGGTCAGAATGCCACCCGAACGCCTCCCTAGGGAGGTGTTTAGGGCACGTCCGACCGGTAGGAGGCCACGAGGAAGACCCAGGACACGTTGGGAAGACTATGTCTCCCGGCTGGCCTGGGAACGCCTCGGCATCCTCCGGGAAGAGCTGGACGAAGTGGCTGGGGAGAGGGAAGTCTGGGCTTCCCTGCTTAGGCTGCTGCCCCCGCGACCCGACCTCGAATAAGCGGAAGAAGATGGATGGATGGATGGACATTTGTAAAGTTACAAAAGATTTAAAATGTGTATTAGTCGCAGACGATACAACAGTGTTTTGTTCAGGAGAGAACACACAGAAGCTAATACAAATAATAACAGAAGAAATTAACAAATTAAAAAGATGGTTTGACAAAAACTCAGTAAAACTATAATAATGCTATTTGGTAACAATAGAAGGGTAAGTCAAATACAAATAGATAGAATACAAATTGAAAGAGTAAATAAAACCAAATTTCTAGGTATAATGATTGATTAAAACATTAACTGGAAATCTCATATAAAATTATATAACATAAAGTGGCAAGAAACACGTCAATAATAATAATAATATTCTTTACTGCTCGCTAGTGTTACCATATTTGAGTTATTGTGCAGTAATATGGGGAAACAACTACAAAAGTATGTTTCATTCATTAACCGTGTTACAAAAAATATCAGTTAGAATACTACATAATGTTGGATATAGAGAACATACAAACCCTTTATTTATTGAATCGAAAATACTGAAATTCAGAAAAAAATTGTATTTAAAACATGTGTATGCACATACAACACTTAAGACCGTTAGTATATCAGTATGTGGAATTAAATTATGGAATGGATTAAGTAAAGAAATTAAAGACTGTACTAATATGATCCAATTAAAGAAACTCTTCAAACTTAAAGTGTTTACAAAGTACAAAGAAGAAGAACCATGATAAATACTCTGAATTTATTGATAATCATATTTATCTCACCATATGAAATACAACTTACTTCACCATTTATTTATTCATTTTTTAATGTTATTACTTATGGAGTATATTTTGAATAAATTGAGAACAGGAAGTGAACAAAAGCAAATGCTATGTAAAGGAAACGGTGTAGGATTAAATAAGTTCTGCTTCTTCCTACTCCTTTTCGAACATGTTGAAAAGAAAAACTGGAAATTGTAATGTATCATGTTGTTATTGAATGCATGTTCGAAATAAACTCAGACTCAACTCAATAGTAGTTTTTGTTTTTCTTTAGTTGTTATGCACTAGCCTCTTTGTTTTGTTGAACAAAATTGTATGTAGCATTCAATACCACACATTTAATACATCATCTGATTTACAAAACCAAAAACCTGTGAAGCTGGCACGTTGTGTAAATTGTAAATAAAAACAATACAATAATTTGCAAATCCTTTTTAACTTATATTCAATTGAATAGACTGCATAGACAAGATACTTAATGTTCGAACTGAGAAACTTAATTTATTAATTAACTTAGAATTTAATGGCAGCAACACATTGCAAAAAAGTTGGCACAGGGGCATTTTTACCACTGTGTTACATGGCCTTTCCTTTTAACAACACTCAGTAAACGATTGGGAACTGAGGAGACCAATTTTTGAAGCTTTTCAGATTGAATTATTTCCCATTCTTGCTTGATGTACAGCTTAAGTTGTTCAACAGTCCAGGGTCTCTGTTGTGGTATTTTACGCTTCATATTGCGCCACACATTTTTAATGGGAGACAGGTCTGGACTACAGGCAGGCCAGTCTAGTACCCGCACTCTTTTACTATGAAGCCACGCTGTTGTAACACGTTGTCTTGCTGAAATAAGCAGGGGCATCCATGATAACGTTGCTTGGATGGCAACGTATGTTGCTCCAAAACCTGTATGTACCTTTCAGCATTAATGGTGCCTTCACAGATGTGTAAGTTACCCATGTCTTGGGCACTAATACACTCCCATACCATCACAGATGCTGGCTGTTGATAAATGGCTTTCGCTTTGCATAGTAGAGTTTTAACTTGCACTTACAGATGTAGCAACCAACTTTAGTTACTGACAGTGGTTTTCTGAAGTGTTCCTGAGCCCATGCGGTGATATCCTTTACACACTGATGTCGCTTTTTGATGCAGTACCGCCTGAGGGATCGAAGGTCTGTAATATCATTGCTTACGTGCAGTGATTTCTCCAGATTCTCTGAACCTTTTGATGATATTACGACCGTAGATGGTGAAATCCCTAAATTATTTGCAATAGCTCCTTGAGAAATGTTGTTCTTAAACTGTTCGACAATTTGCTCATGCATTTATTTACAAACTGGTGACCCTCGCCCCATCCTTGTTTGTGAATGACTGAGCATTTCATGGAAGCTGCTTTTATACCCAATCATGGCACCCACCTGTTCCCAATTAGCCTGTTCACCTGTGGGATGTTCCAAATAAGTGAATTCCTCAACTTTCTCAGTCTTTCTGCCGCTTATGCCAGCTTTTTTGAAACATGTGGCAGGCATCAAATTCCAAATGAGCTAATATTTGCAAAAGATAACAAAGTTTACCAGCTAGAACGTTAAGTATCTTGTCTGTGCAGTCTATTCAATTGAATATAGGTTGAAAAGGATTTGAAAATCATTGTATTCTGTTTTTATTTACGATGTACACAAAGTGCCAACTTCACTGGTTTTGGGGTTTGTAAAACAATTTTACAAAATTCTAAATCTAATAAAGTAAGCTTTATAAACATGTGTAACGTTTACTTTAGTTACTTGCTATAAAACATTTTCAAATCGATAATTTATTGTTAAAGAATTGGAATCGGTATAAGAGGCCAGAAATGTTGGAGACATCCCTACTTTAGTTATTACTGCTTTTAATGTGAGTCTAGGAGGGCAGTACTTCTTTTGAAATATGTTTGGGGGGGAAAAGGCAAAGAAAAAGCAACAATGCTCAGAATTAATGCGTTGATCCTCACTGAGCTGAAGACTTTGCTCATATTCCAAAGTTCTCTACAACTTTGTGGCATATTTTTCTTGAATGTTGAGGTTGAATTAAGAACAGCAGGGCCATTTATCAATTAGCAAGTCATGAATCAAGTCAATCTCCATCCACAGTGAGTAAAAATGCTGTATTTGGTCTGACAAGAGCACCAGTTGTGACACATGTATGTTAACAGAGCGCTATTTAACTAGCTTGTGATTTACAAACGTTTGTAAATAACTCATAAACTACAAGAATAAATTCAGCCTCGTCGACCTGATGGCGCCCACTCTTTTGCTTAGTCAGATCGCATTAATTCCTCTACAGGCAACGGTTAAATATGAACAGATCTGGGTGCGGTAAGATCAGTAAAGTGCAGAAACAAATGTGCTCTTTAAACATTAAAGAGACAATAAATGTCCACTTTTAGCTGTTGTTGTTTTTCTAGCATTCTTTCTCTCTCTTTCTCAGGCTGGCGCGAGATGCCCCAGACCGATGCAGCAGCTACTTTGATGCAGTGGCCCAGATACGAGGAGAGGCCTTTTTTTTCAAAGGTAAAGCAAAGGGAGAGTAACAGAGGCAGAGTTTTTTTTTTCTTGTAATGAGCAAAATGAGCTCCCAAGTTGTGGAAGGAAGAGTATGTGAGGGAAAAAGGGGGAACAGGAGGAAGATGGATGAGGGAGGGTTTGTTGTAGACGCCCGACTGAGCCAACTGAGCCCCGCTGAGAGTCAACGCTTCCAAAATTGCATCAGACTTTCATGTGCAGTAGCCTCCCGCTGACAGCAGCAACAGGAAAAAGGCTTTTGTACCTTCATGCTAAGAGCTGTTGACTTTACCTGACATTGTAATAATAACCTGCCTGATCTCTAGTAGAAAGTCAGAGATTTTTTTTCTAATATTTTGCCTTTCAATTTACATACACAATGCAGCTTTTCTCTTTGTATTCATAGGGAAATACTTCTGGCGTCTCACTCGAGAGAAGCACCTGGTGTCCCTGCGTCCCGCTCAGATCCACTGGTTCTGGAGGGGCCTCCCTGCCAATCTGGACAGTGTGGACGCCGTATACGAGAGACCTGGAGACCATAAAATAGTCTTCTTTAAAGGTGCACTCCCTAAACCAGATTTTACACTGGCAATAATAGTTATTGGAGTATAGTTATACAGTATCTTGATTCATTTGAGTTTTTTTAATAATAAATGAATTAAACAAAACTGAATGTCATAGAATAAAATAAATAAATACAAATAATAACAATATTCATTAAAAAAAAATGATATAATAATTATTGGAATATGGTCAACAGTTTAGCTTTTTTTTTTTGTATCTCTATATATTTCCCCCACAATTTTTCCAGTTATTTCAGTGTCGTCAAATAAATACTAAGTAGGGCTGTCATATTATTCTTTTTTTAATCAGGTTAATGGAATTTGCATTAATAATGAATAATCACATGATTACTCACTTGCGTAATTAAAATTTGCTTTCTGAAAATACCCCAACATTTGTACACAAATACAATTTCATTGTCAGAATGTCCTCCAGGAAAACATTTTAGACGTTTACTTGAATGCATGTCATGTGTTTGCACAAAAGCTGGAAACAGTTTTATCTAACATTCTTTCAAGCTGTATTTTGGAGTGAAATTTGCCAGCGATCAAGCCAGTCGGAGTTTCCTCATTCATTTTTGTACTGACGAATGCTTTGATCTGATCACTGACAGTATAGTGGTTAAAGTAAAAGAGCTTATTTGGTCAAAATAAATTGCATGATTAATCTCAGTGTGTTCATGGTTAATGCGCTTATTCTTTGTGATTAATCACATGGCATGGCCACCCTACTCACTGTACCTTTCAGGTTTAAAATAAAAACAATAAGTAATTGTATTATTATATTCATGTTAGCGGTTCTTGGCCCTGTTATGAGGTGGAGACTTGTCCGCCTTTTGCCTGAATGCAGCTGGGATAGGCTCCAGAACCCCTGCAACCCTGAGAGGGGCAAGCGGTAGAAAATGGATAGATGGATGTTAGCAGTTAAGGTAGATAGGAATTAGTGGCACTAGTTGTCAGCTAGAATAATGGTGCTAGACTGTATTATTTTAGTGTTGCACAAAAACAAGGTGCTTTTAGGACCAGTTTAATTAAAAACACTATTTTACACAATACATATAAGTAGGCGGTCCCCACTCCATCTCTCCATGAGTTAAGAGGACCTTGGCCTGGAAAACATTGCAGACCTTTTTCAAATATATACACAAACCTAACCCAAACATTTAATATTTAATATTATGACATAAGATAAGATAAAAATCAATAACAGTAATACTTTTGGTAATTATATTGGAAGTAATGAACAGTTTAGCAGACCTACATGAATTGGTTTCAACGTGATTAATAATACATTCATATATATATATATATATACTGTGTATATATATATATATATATATATATATATATATATATACTGTATATGTATATATATATATATATATATATATACACATACAAATACACACATATACATATATATATATCCCGCACATTTAATTTATAATCCATTCATCCATCCATTTTCTACCGCTTGTCCCGTTCGGGGTCGCGGGGGGAGCTGGAGCCTATCTCCGCTGCATTCGGGCGGAAGGCGGTTTACACCCTGGACAAGTCTCCACCTCATCACAGGGCCAACACAAATAGACAGACAACATTCATACTCACATTCACACACTAAGGCCAATTTAGTGTTGCCAATCAACCTATTCCCAGGTGCATGTCTTTGGAAGTGGGAGGAAGCCGGAGTACACGGAGGGAACCCACGCAGTCACGGGGAGAACATGAAAACCCCACACAGAAAGATCCCGAGCCTGGGATTGAATTTAGGACCTTCGTATTGTGAGGCACACGCACTAACCCCTTTTTCCCACCGTGCTGCCCTTAATTTATAATATAGTAAAATAAAATAAATAGCAATATTGCTTACAATAACAATAATAATTATGGTGAATGATGGTTATAATAATTGGAATATATTTAACAGTTAAGTGGATCTAGAGACAGCCACATTAGAGTGGTTTTAGCATGTTTGATAAATACATTGATATATTGAAAATGTTATTTCATAAATGTGTTTAAAAAATCTATATTTAACATATATTATTATAAGACAAAATGAATAACAATAACAGTAAAAATAATTTAAATATATTTAGCAGTTTAGCAGATCTTGACCTTCCTGAAGTGGTTGTAGCGTGTCTAATAATAAATAGAATAATATACAAAAATGTAATCTCACAGGGGTTAAAAAAATATATCCAATAAAAGTGTAATATGATAAAAAATATTACTAACTGTACATATACAAATAATGTAAAAATGTCACCCAATCCTAACATTCAATATATGTGAAGTTAATTATATTTATATAGCGGTTTTCTCGAGTGACTCAAAGCGCTTTACTTAGTGAAACCCATTATCTAAATTACGGTACATTTAAACCAGGGTGGGTGGAACTGGGGGCAGGCGGGTGAAGTGTCTTGCCCAAGGACACAACAGCAGTGACTAGGATGGCAGAAGCGGGGATTGAACCCAGAACCCTCAAGTTGTTGGCACGGCCGCTATACCAACCGAGCTATGCCGCCCAAGCTATGTGATAAAATAAAATAAATAACAATAATTATTATACTGGATTATGAAAATAATAATTGGAATACATTTAACAATTTAGCGGCTGTAGACCTACTTGAGTTAGTTTTAGCATGTTTAATAATGAATACATTGTTATGTTTAGCAGGAGGAGTAGTGACGGCACACTTCCACAAGGGGGTGATATTGCTCTGTTTTATTATATAAATGCACAATATATATAATAATACACAATACTAAATATATACAAACTAGGCTTGAGAATGGAGTGTGACCAAAATCCAAGAGTGTGTGGTGTTAGACTAGGTGTGGGGAATTACTTGAGTGTGTTACCTAGTGTTGACTCGAGAGAAGGGACAAGGCATGAAGGCAGTCCGTGGGGGCAGGCAGATGGTCAGGGCGAATGGCGAGGCGTAGGAGGTCCGTGTCCAAGCGGGGATCGAGGATCGAAGAGGCAGTCCGGGGAAGCAGAGAAAACTGTCACTGACGCACAGCTCGTCGACGCGGAGACGAAGGCAGACTGCTGGGGAGGACAACAAGGAAGAACAATGAAACACGGAGGGGAAACGCAGAGAGAGAGCATAAAGCTGGGTTAGTCGGCTTACGGTACAGAAGATTAGGCAAGGATCCTTGGATCCACTGGTATTTATTCAGCTCGCCCTCATCAGTCCCAGGTGTGCTGATTGCTGATCGCCCACAGCCTTGCCGGCATGTGGGCATGATGCGGCCAGCGCAAGCAGGGGCGTGTCTAGGCGCGCTGCCAACGGAGGTGCCGGCAGACCCAGCCGCCGGAGAAAAGCGGGTTTGAGCCCGCACCGTGACATTACCTCCCTTCTTATGGACAGATTCCAGATGTCCTAGGACTGAAAGCAGAACAACAAGATCAAAAGACAAGGGAGGGCGGAGGGGAGAACTGGTGGTGGGTCGCCGGCCCAAGTGTCCCCGAAACCATCGGGGACGAGTCTGGTGGCGCCGGTGAGTAGACCGTCGCTGCAGCTGGTGAGTAGACCGCCGCTGCAGCCGGCGAGTCGGACGGCCAAGGAACGGCCACCTTCTAGGCCGTCGGGAAGGCAGACGCAAGTGGCACCATAACCACAGCAGCCCACGAGTACCACGCCCATGTTCTGGGCGTTGCTGCTGTTGGCGCAAAAAGTGTCCATGCACTGGCCAAAGAGGGCGCCGCGTGCGGGCGCCTGCGGCCAGCCGGAAATTGCGTGAGCGACCATGCAGGAGACGCGGAGGCTGGCGGCGCTGTGGAGATGTCCGCCAGAGATGAGGAGGACGATGTCGTCGGAGCCTGAGATGAGGAGGTCACAGACGCATGAGCTGCAGACGCAGGGGCCAGTCTGGGTGATGGTGTAGACACAGGGGCCTGTCCGGGTGCTGGTGTAGACCCGGGGGCCCGTCCGGGTGCAGGTACTGGTCTGGGTACCAGTCCGGGTGCTGGTACTAGTCTGGGAACCAGTCCGGGTGCTGTTCTGGTCTGGGAACCAGTCCGGGTGCAGGTACTGGTTCCCAGCAGGTACTGGTTCCCAGCCTAGGAGTCGGTGCTGGTGTAGGGACCAGCCTTGGAGCGGGTGCTGGTGTAGGGACCAGCCTTGGAGCGGGTGCTGGTGTAGGGACCAGCCTTGGAGCGGATGCTGGTGTAGGGACCAGCCTTGGAGCGGATGCTGTTGTAGGGACCAGCCTTGGAGCGGATGCTGGTGTAGGGACCAGCCTTGGAGCGTGTGCTGGTGGAGGGACCAGCCGTGGAGCGTGTGCTGGGTCGGGGACCAGCCGTGGAGCGTGTGCTGGGTCGGGGATCGCGGGTTCGAGCCCGCGCCGTGACATACATCACTGTAAGACTAAATCTAAATATATACGCTACAAAAATATAATATCAAAAGTTTACTGTATTATAAAGATATTACTAAAAATAAATACAAATTACAAATAATTATTGAAATACTGTATGCTTAACAGCTTAGCACATTTTGACCTATATTGAAGTACATTTTACCTGTTAATATTTAATACAAATCATCAAATAAATGTAAATATTATATAAAACACAATAAAAAATATGATATAATAAAAAATTTTAAATTATCTCATTCAATTGCGAAAAGTCACATCCTTACATTTTTTTGTATGGGAACTTTGATGGGGGGGAAAACTGTCCTAAACTATTACATCTTCATTGTGAAATACGACTTGTTTCACGTTTTTCTTATTGGAATGAGTTCTTTCTTGCCCCAATGTGGGATCACTTCCAAGGATGTCATTGTGGTTTCTGCAGCCCTTTGAGACATTTGTGATGAAGGGCGGCTATATAAATAATCTGAGATTGATTGTTTGATATTGATATTGTAAAATAGATATATATTAACCCCCTCACACTTGTGTTCAAAGATCAAGTCTCATTTTGAAATTATAATCAAAACTGTTATCGCTCAGTAAATGCTGCTGTCATCTTTGTAATAAAGATAGGACAGAACACTCAAATACTAGTAAACTCATCAGGAAAATGCAAACGTCCCCATGGCTTGAAAGTACTTACTTGTCTGTGCTGATGAAAAGTACACGTTGTAATGAATGATACTGTTGAAGTACTCTTATAGCGCTTCACTTTTTCCACATTTTGTTATGTTACAGTCTTATTCCAAATTTCAAAATTAATTTGTGTCCTCAAAATTCTACACACAATACCCCATAATGACAATTTTTTTTTTATTATTTTTTTTTTTAGACCTTTTTGAAGTATTAAAAAATTCAAAACTATGAAAACACAGGGACATAAGTATTCACAGCCAGAGATGGTTGTCCTTCTGGAAGGTTCTCCTCTCTCCATAGAGGAGAAATACTCTGACAGAGTGACCTCCCTCACTAGGACCCTTCTCCTCCATTCGCTCAGTTTAGACGGCTGGCCAGCACTAGGAAGAGTCCTGGTGACTCAAAACTTGCAGAGATGTGTCTGTACCCTTGCCCTTGGGGCGGCGTACCGCAGATGGTAGAGCGGTCGTGCCAGCAATTGAGAGTCCCAGGTTCGAGTCCAACTTCTGCTATTCTCGTCACGGCCGTCGTGCCCTTGGGCAAGACACTTCACCCACCTTGCTCCTGATGGGTCATGGTAAGCGCCTTGCGTGGCCGCTTCCGCCATCAATGTGTGAATGGGTGAATGTGACGTATAATGTAAAGTGCTATATATATACAAACCATTTACCATTTTACCCCAGATTTGTGCCTCAGAGGTCTGCAGACAATTCCTTAGACTTTATCCTCGGTTTGTGCTCTGCCATCAAATGTGGGACCTTATAGACAGGTGTGTGCTTTTCCAAATAATTTCCGACAAATTTAATTCACCGCAGGTGACTTCAACTAAGTTGTAGGAACATCTCAACAATGACCCTTGATCTCACTTTTGAGCTTCATGGCAAAGGCTGAATACTTGTGATTTCTTAGTTTTTTTTATTTTTAATAAATTTGCAAAAATTAAAAACATATATTTTTCACAATGTTATTATGGTGTATTATGTGTAGAATTTTGAGGACAAAAATGAATTAATCTATTTTGGGAATAAGGCTGTAACATGAGAAAATGTGGAAAAAGTGAAGCCCTGTCAATACTTACCGGATGCACTAAA